>NC_081408.1:675803171-676103171 GCF_030272615.1 Cryptomeria japonica | reverse complement strand
TGGCATCATCTAAAGTCTGCTCTGTTGTGGAAGGTCCTAACTCAATAGTCTGTATATGATAGTCCTCTGCTAGGATCTCACCCTCATATTTGTCTGCTGCCGGTGTAGCTATCTGCAGTTTTCTAGATCCAGTCTCATCTCGAATCATCTTGGACATCTTTGTAGCCTTCTTCTTCTCTGTTGTCATATGTGAACGTCCCACGAGGCTCTCTAAATCAATTGCACTGTCCTCGTCCTCAATTACGATCACCTTAGTCAATCTTTCCTTCAACCAATCTGGGATATTTGATCTTGTCTCTTGAACTTGAATCTCTTTATGTACTATTTCTTCTTGTCTGGGAGGAGATGTTACTTCATTATCATTATCTAAATCATAGTCTTGGAGAGATCCATCGGATGAAACATGCTGCACCTGTCCTTCCTCCTGTCTGACATTCTGTACCATCGATTCCATGGACTCTTCCACTCGAACTGTTCTATCCTCTGGCCTGGAAGAAGTACCTGGTGTTTGATCTTTGTTGGCACCTTGCTTTTTCTTGGAAGGCTCTTTCTTTTCTGATCTTTCCTTTCTCTTTGAACCTCTCGAATGGAGATTGCCCTCACTGGCACATCGAAGGTTACCTTCACCTGAATTCCTAGGATTAGGATTGCCTTCACTAACACTGGTTCCACCTTCGGCTGGCTTTTCTTCCAAAGTAAAAGACATGGCTATGCCCTGTTCTCTCAACTTCTGATGCTGAACGTCTACCCATCTGCGAGTACAAGACAAGACTGGTGCCATCAAATCATCTAAATCCACGGCCTCGGGCTCATTCCAATTCAAACTTATTGTCTTGCTTTCTCTATCATATGAAGATTGGATGTGCCTGCCGTTGTCCTGAGCTTGGTCGGCTACTCTGTAAATCTTACATTTCCTGATGAAATCCAAAGGCAATCTAGAATGTATCTTACGTTTCACTTCAAGATCATCTAGGAGATTCATCATAAAATCTTCAATCTGGTACTCATGTCTAAATCTTCTACCGACCGTCTCCTCTAAATGTCCATGTGGATCAAAACTATTCCTCCAAGCAAAAGATGAAAAAGGATACAAGGCTAACTCCTTCTCTGCATCATCCATGGCTAAGACATTAGGACATACCTCAACTGAATTACCCAAAATAATAGGTACCTGAACTCCATTCTGATGTCTGTGTCTGAATGCCTTCACATATGCTGCCAACTGCCTTGTTACTTCAAGTAACACAATTCTGTCTGTCGGGTACCTCGGCAACATGTATGGAGGTAAAGGACATCCATACACTCTAATGTAAGTGAACTTTGGGAAACTGAATGAACCAAGCACCGTACCTCTTGATGAATTCCTGGGCATCCTGAGATAATCTGTTTGTGAATCCCTCCTTGCAACGTCCTTGTAATGTTCATCGTGAAAGTATCATTGACTAACTTGTAGTTTTTCCCTGGTGGATGATGCAAGTAGGTATAGGATTCACAAACTCTGACCTCGCCGGGTCCTCTTCCAATCACTCCTCTGTGAGGTAGTCCTGCGTACTCAACGCTCCTGATTAAGGCATAGATGACGTATGAACTCATGTGGAAGGACTTAGTAGCCCTGAGTCTTCTCAACTGTACGTCCAAGCAATGGCTAATTATCCTAGCCCAATGTATTGTACCCTTTCCTTGAACAATCACCTGGATGAAGTAAAACATCCATTTCTCAAAATAGAAGGCATGAGGTGCTCCTGTAACTCTGTTGAGCATGGTAATCAAATCTCTGTACTCCTCCTGGAAATCAATCCTGTGTGGTGTGTTCGGTACTTTGCTCAGACGGGGACGACTCTTAAGTAGCCAGTTCTTGTTGATTATGCTTAGGCAAGCATCTGGATCATCATCGTACACTGATCTGGCTCCTTCAATGCTCTTGTATATCATGTCCCTGTGCTCTGGAAGATGGAAGGCTTCACTTATGGCTTCCTCTGAAAGGTACGCCAAAGTGTTTCCCTCATTGGACACAATTGTCCTGGACTGTGGATTGTAATGACGGGCACACTCGATCATCAACTCGTGGCACTGAATGGCTGGAGGAAAACCGGCCGCCTTAATGATGCCACTCTCTATTATTCTCCGGGCGACAGGTGATGGCTTGCCGATGTAAGGGACCTCCCGGAACTTCTTTGTGCTAAAGTTCCCCAAGTTGGTATCTCCAATGTTGCTCCACTTGGATACGATCTTGGTCTCCACTTCTTCGGTCTTCTGATCTTCTTTCATGAGAGCTGAGCGACTGGTGGATGCTCCCGCCTTTGGGGTCGCCATACCTACACAACATTTCACTATAAGAAATAGATTTTGCAATAAATAACGTAAATAAGAGAGATAAATTTTAGGAAACCTCAAGATAAGTCTCTAGAGTTATCATTTCCTAAAATACAACGATTGAGCTAAGAGATTTCAAAACTCAAAATTTCAAAATTTGAAATATGACGATGAATGAATAAAGCAATAACAATTAAATCGCCATACCTCGATAGAGAGCTAACTCTAGAATGCAAAAACAAAATTTGCCTAGGCAAAATTTGAGGTATAAGATAGTCTTCAATATGATCTCCTCAAAATTGACTTCGCCACCTCTGGAGAGAACGTGATCTTCAATTATCGCCTTTGACGTGGTTTCAAATGGATCTTCAAATTCGCCTTGGTGTGGTCTCCAAGTCCTTAGCAAATTCGCCTTAATGTATCCTCAAGCTCGCACTTGGTGTGGTCTTCAAATTCGCACCACCCTTGGTCTTCAACGTAATTCGCACTCTATATTAGCGCCACCTTTGGTTTGAAATCGCACCACCTTTAGATAACTTAGCGCGCCACCCTTGGTTGAATGAAACTCGCACCACCTTTGAAATGTCTACGCCACCTTGGATAATATTCGCACTATATTCGCCTCTTTCAATTCGCATGAAGGAAGGTAAAATAATGATGTAGAAAATGAAATCTCTCACCCCTTATATATAGCACGTTCATCCTTCACTCCTTAGGCCGACTTGATAAAATATAACAATTTCAAACGATTTTTAAATGATTTTTAAGTTAAATAACAAGGCCGACCTCCATATATGAGCGCTCCAATTCGATTTTTTTTATTAATTAATTAACTATTAATGCCTTGCGTTTTTTAAATGAGAATTTCGATTTTTAATCAAGGCGAAATAATTAATAAATGCTTAACGCCATATTAAATGCCAAATTAAATAGGATTTTCAATTTTTAAATCGATTTAGCATTTAAGGAAATTTGAATTGTTTAATTTGGCGCCAAAAATATGAAAATAAAGGGACGTACCTCATCGCTCTGGTCCCTTGGAGAGGGACAGGAGCGATCCATGATTTTGGTCTTGATTCTTGCGTTTTCAACGTTCAACTCCTTCATTTCCACGTTCCAAATCGATCATCTGGTGGTCCTTCGAATTTGAATTTCTTTCTTGTGCGAACAAATGCATCTTATGACCATCATCGCCCTGGTCCCTTGGAGAGGGACAGGAGTGATCCTAAGTTTTTTTGCTTGAAATTCTCTATTTTGGTACGATCCTTTCCTTGTATCATCTTCCAAATGCTATTTAAAACCTTGTGCGTCCTTGTCTTAGCGTGATTTTCAAAGAATATCATGTGTTTTGCCTAACATCGCCCTTGTCCCTTGGAGAGGGACAAGAGCGATCTCCATGATCTTCACGTTCATCTTGTATCTTTGACCTTCGAACTTCTATTGTAGGGCGAATAACATCTATGCTCATTCCTTTCGCGCTTATTCCATTTGTCTTCATTATGTGTTTGGACGTATTAAAGGGACCATCGCCCTTGTCCCTTGGAGAGGGACAGGAGCGATCCATTATTTCTCCTTGATCTTGGCGACTTTTAAACTTCGATCTCCTTTGCAATGTCCTTCAAATGTCGTCCTTCGCACTTCCTAACCTCGCGTCGCCTTGATCTTTGAAGGAACGTGAGTGTTTTGATAGTATCGCCTTGGTCCTTGTCCAAAGGACAGGAGCGATATGGGGCTTTTACACTATTTGGCGATGTTTAGACGTTCAAACCCTTGCAAATTATCTTCAAACGATGTCTTGGAACATATGTTATCTTAGGGCGTCTTGACTTAGCTTGATCTTGAAGCAAAACAAGGAATCCAAAGCCAATCGCCCTGGTCCCTTGGAGAGGGACAGGAGCGATCCATTCTCCATGCTCAAAATGATGATCATTTCACGTTCAAAACTCTTGTTTATCATCTTGTTGTCATACTATGGACCCTCCAAGACGTTGCGAACCCTTGATCTTACGTAAATCTTGCATAAAATGGCCAATATATCCAACATCGCCCTGGTCCCTTCCTGAGGGACAGGAGCGATCTTCATCATTGCGAGCTTGTTCTTGTTTTTACTAACTTGCAATCATCTCCATTACGTGAAATGACATCCTTTAAGTCCTCTTGGTAACTTAATATTTGCTTGTCCTTTGAAATCGTTGCCTTAATGGAAATATCGCTCTAGTCCCTTGGAGAGGGACAGGAGCGATCTGGGTCTTAGAGTGCACATTCCTTCCATGTGATGACCTTTACAACCTTGCGCTTGATGGAAATGCTCTAAAATGTCTTCGCCACCCTTCGTCTTGACTTGGTCGGCCTTGAACCTTGGAGGAACGACCTTGAACTTGCGTAGAGAGTATTATCATCATCATCGCCCTGGTCCCTTGGAGAGGGACAGGAGCGATCCTTCCCTTGTGGCCACTATCTCACTTTGCCAGGTTCCAAGTTTATATTCAACGGACTCGTCCTTCTTCACTCTATTCGTCCATGCCTTGACATCATTTGTAACTTTGCAAGAAAAGCAATTATATCAAAAATCGCTCTGGTCCCTTCCTGAGGGACAGGAGCGAACTAGGCATTTAACACTGGTATGGACGTCCCAAAAATCTTCAATTTATATTCAATGCGTTCATCTCATGTTCTCCTTTGTTTTTGAACGTAAACTTGCCTTGACCTTTGTCTGGATTTTGCAAAATGAAGGAAATCGCTCTGGTCCCTGGGAGAGGGACGAGAGCTACAAGGTACCTTGCCCTGGTCCCTTGGAGAGGGACAGGAGCGATTTAGTCAATATAGGTCATTCTCCTTCGTTTTTGCATCTCAAATTATATTCATTTGGCAAAGTATCTTCCTTCGGACGTCCTCAAATCATTAAGCTCTCGAAATCTTGCAAGGACAAGGCGAAATTTGAATTGTAGCTCCGGTCCTTCACTGAGGGACAGGAGCGATTTTCCTCCTGGAGGCATGTCTGTGCTCATGAAAATCTTCAACTTATATTCAATGGAAAGATCTCGTCGTTCTCCATCACTTCAAACGTAAAATTTGTCTGGATTCTGCAAGAATGATGAGATATTTGAAAATTAGCTCCCGTCCTTCACTGAGGGACAGAAGCGATTTTGCTCCTACAGGCCAAAATATCAAGATTTTTCACATTTTAACACTTCACGAGGCGAAAACAAATTAATTCCAATGCCCAGGATCAAACTTCAAAAAAGTCAAAATTTGGTCAAAATATTCAATCAAACAAAAATTCACATTGACGGTCAACACTTAGACAAATTTAAGCTCTGTATGAACATTCCAATTGAAAATTAGACCATTTTGGCGAAATCATTGCATTCAAAATTTGCATTCCAGAAAAGGAAGCTCAAAAGCTCTCAAAAAAAAACTGGATTTTGGCTTGAAAAGGCAGAATTTAAAACCCTAAGGCTTGGCCCTAAATCCAGACAACCAACCAACTAACAAAATCCTAAAAACAAAAGCGAAAACGAGCGAAAAACAAGCAAAAAGAGGGGGTCCCCATTTGCGATGGGGCGATGTGTGAAATGGTCACAACAGGTATGAACCCGATAGCATACAATGCTAACAACTATTGTTATTGTTTATGTTATTAATCCATATGCTTTGATACCGATTCATAATCGGGTATGTTTTATCTGTAACAATTAACACATGACATATGATATCGATCGGATATGATTAAAGCACTATTATCATTAACATATCGATCGGATATGATTAAGCACCATTATCATCAGCAATGATACCGATTCATTATCGGGCATGGTATAAACGTTGTTATCATTAAAGATACCGATTCATTATCGGGTATGTCTGAAGCACCGATTAGTTATGAATTGGTTGTTGTTAGCAAGGGTCACAACCAAGTGACATCTTGGTCGGACATGTCTAAAAGACATGTCCGATCAAGGTGCCACTTGATCGTGGCCACCCTACTACTTATACATCATTCCAATCAAAGGAGATGACATTGAAATCGATAAATGTTCATTCTCCTTACCTGCAGTAAAAGTGAAAGATAACAATATTAGTATCATTGACATAATATCAAATTGAAATACACCATCCTGCATATAACCTGCCCATTAAATTGGAAATTACAATACATTTACAGTCAAGATTCCCCCATTCCCATTTATTTCCCCTCTTTCTCTCACAAAGTCGTGAAGTGCAAGAGTGGAAGTTTTTCCCATTTGAAGAAGGAAAAATGTTAGTTGCAACTGAATATGATGTTGCCTTAACACTTTTCAGTCTTCATCACAGTATTCTAGGTTGTCCATCAATGTCAGATTTGCCGTTATCACCAATTCCAAAGAAGATGAAGTATAAATATGACAAGTACCAAAACGAAGTTGCACCTTCCCAAGTTTCCTCTCCTTTGGATCGCATAAGAGATACAGAGATAGGGCATGTGGACATGTCAGAGTTTGTCAAGAGGGTTGAGGATCCACAAGATAGCAATATGCAGCGGTTGTTGGACAGCCATATCCATCACGCATCTTCTTTCCCAGTGGCTGCCCTAGAACCTGAATTTGTTCTCGCTTGCGCCCATCACTTTGACAAGGAGACAAGAATCATTAAAAATGATGATGGCGAAGCAATAATCCGACTTGATGCAGACACAATTGAGAAAGTCTTCAGAATACCTCCTGCACCTGTTTACATGGAAATCTCCAAAGAGAGTGCAGCTGAGTATTATGTGAAAAGGGAGAAAGACTGCAAACGTCATATCAACAAGTGGATCCATGAGCCACGAGCCGCCTTCTCAAGGTGGGCTAAGTTGTACCGCTGTGACTTCAAATGGAAAATAGGAGACATCATAACCCTCCTCAGTAGGATAATAGGCCTTGAACATTCTAATGTTTTTGAGCCCTAGATGTACCAGTTCATCATGTTCATAAGGCAGTCCCATCATATATCATGGGGAGAAGTCATCAGCGATGCCTTGTGTGAACAACTTTCAACAGTCTCTTCCACCATGACTTTCTACATGAACTCATATTTGGTGTACTTGGCAGCATTGCTTAGACATTTTCCAGGTCTTTCTACCAAGGGTGATCGCTCGCTTATACCGCTATGGGAATATTATGATCAGTTGCCTTTGAGACCCAGCAGATTGCATTTCAGAAGAGTCCAAGATGCATTCTTCGGTTACTTCATGTGTCAGTTTGACAGAACTCTGAAAGAACAAAAGGGTATCAGATGAGGCATGGGAAAGGGTGAGTGAGTATGGATGCTTGTTTCTACAATTCCCGACCTTCACCTATATGAGAATCGGATGCTATAGTGGGCAACCATATATGCTCCCTAGATACCCAACTGATAAGATCATTCTTATGGAGTTGGGAAGACAGATCATGGCTGTCCAGGCTCATCAGTCCATCAGACATAAGGTTGAAATGGGGATCTCTACAACAAACCCATTAAAAATCGGCCGGTATTCCCTTGTCACATCCGTTAAAGCCAAGGCCATGGAGACCGAAATGCAAGAAATTAAGCTCAAAAGGTTTAAGTCCAGATCTGATTTTGATTACGGGGGTATGAAGGAGAAGATCAAAAAATCCTCCGTGCACGTGCATCACATTGAGGATATCTGGGTAGATCTTCGTATAGAGGTCGAAGTTTTGAAGATGGATTACTGTAGGCTCACTATTCAGCAAGTTGTTGATTTGAACTTATTGGATATTCCACAAGGGATGATTGACGATGGGCACGTACTTGATCCTGAATATATTTCACGAAGGGTTGAAGAAGCTCCACTTCCTTTAATCCAATGGTCACACAAGGAGTGCATATCCATTCTTGAGAGATTTCAGCCTATCTTGGCTAACACCAACACTTGGCTGAAAAGTAATGTTGTTAGACTCATAAAAATCAAGATTGGAAAAGAAGATGATTCTACGAGGCCTCTTTGACGTAAGTCTGAGATTCAGGTTGACAACAAGAAAGGTGCATCATCTTCGGGCACAAGGATCAAATTGCGAGTTAGTTGGGCAGTAGTGCTTCCTCCTGAGGAGGCGACAGTTCGTGGGAAGGAAAAGTCACGGTTTCATGTTCAGGTGATCGATCTGGACAATCCAGAAGAAGGGCAGCAATCTAATGATGCTCCTAAGTCTCCAGCATCGGACTCGCCTCATGAGATCCCTCCCCCAGTTTCCATTGGGACGCCCCTTTCTCCTCCTAACTTTATTGTGGATGAATCTCCTCAGAATGTCGTTCCTATTTCAGCATACGAGCCTCCTAATCATCAACATGAGAGTGTGTTGGAAGTTCCTGAAGATACTCCTGCATGTATCCAGCTGTCAGAGATTGATACCTCCACTTCTGGTTTTGAAGAATTTATGAGGCAATCTTCATGCCCATTGGTTACTGAGCAAACCGTGGTCGCCATCCAAACAAATATTCCTCCCAGGATGACCATGGTTATTCAAACAGAAACTACTTCTCCTTTGCCTACAGTTGCTACTGAAGGAGAGTTGATAGCTTTACCTCCATGGCTTAGTTCTTTTACTCCAAAAAGGAAGAAGCAAGAAATCTCACCTGATGCCTTTGATTATCAGCAACTTAAACAATCTAGATCCAAGGTTGCTAAAAAGGCCAAGACTATCTCCAGAGTAACTGTTGACAGCAACAAGATGAAGGTAGCTGAAATTGTTGAACCCATTGCAGATAAGCCACTTGAAGAGATGTCAGCTGCTGATTACAAAGTTACAAGGATAGAATTGGGTAAGCAAACGCATGAGGTGATTAAACATGATGCTCAATTTTCTGTAGCTTCACTGGTACAACGGTGTGATGAACTTCTAGCAAAGAAAGACAAGCTAGAAGAGGAAAACCGACAACTTATGGCAGTTGTTCATAAAATTACAAAACCTGCTGCTGAAAGGAGTAACCCCACAAGTTCTTCCAGTTCCCAAGGATCAATTCGTGGAGTTGAAAGGGCTGCTCAAAAGGTACAAGCATTGGATTCCTAGATTGATCATCTTCATGATCTATGTGCACAAGTGATGAAAGACATTTTTCAGATGATGTCTAAGTTGAAAACCGTTGAAGAGAAACTGGATCAGACTTCCGATACTTTCAAAAAGAATCTGGAAAGTGTTGAAGATAGTTTGACACTCTGGCGTACCATGCCCCAACAACAGTTGAGTGTTCTACAGAAGCATGCTATCATCTCTTCTAGGGTCATGTACTTGGAATTTGAAGAGCTTCTGGAAAATAAGGCCCTTGTTCTTAAATCCCTCATTGAGGAGATTTGTGATGCAATGAGATTATGGGGTGAAGTTTTCCAAGATATTGTCTCTCATTGTGAAAAGGCCTCTTGCAACATAATAAGTCAGGATGGAGAGCTAATACTAGAAGAAGAAGTTCTTGCAGATTTGCAGATAAGGATTCATAATGAATGGAGGAGCGATCAATTCTCAACTGCTTTAATTCAAATATTGATGAAACACCAAATCTTTTTGCATGAAATTCAGTCCATCCTGGAGAAAAACGGCTATGCGCTCTTCCAATGCCATGATACCATTGTGAAGACCATGGTTGTTGCCAAGAATACCCATGAACCAGATCCCGATGAACTACAAATGATCATCCAAAAATTTGAAGGATTCATGTCTTCACGTGCTACAGCTTAAGTGTTTTTCAACACTTAGTTGTATTTTTCCACATTTGTAATCTTTAGTTGTTTTTCTTTTGACAAGTTACATGTAAAAGTCTTTTCGTAAAATGCAAGTTAAGTCATTACTTGCACTTTTGTAATTACATGTAAGGCAACTACAAGTTGTGTTCAGTTAGGACTGTAGTTGGAATAAGTCTTAGTTAGTTATTGAAGTCTTAGTTAGTTATTGAATAAGTCTTGGTGGTTGAGAGAATCTCTCAAGTTAATTAGGATCCTCCCACCTTTTTTTCAAGGCTCCTCTTCTATAAATACTTGAGGGGGTCTATTGTAATCTTTATCTTTTTGGAAAGCAAGCAAAAACTCTGCCAAATTTACAGCAAAGAAATCTTTGAGCTTTCATGTGTGAATTCAAGAATTGAAAGGAATAGAAGGAAATTGCTCAAGCTTTGAGTCTTTGTGCTACATTCTTGAGTTTGTGTTCTATATTATCTTTCTTGCAAGTGTTTCTTAAAGATCTTAATCGCATTTGATTTGCAGTCTTTGTGCTGCAAGTATTTGAGGTTAATAAATTAGAATAAATACTCTTTTGAGAGGAGCTGTCAGTCTTTGTGCTTGCACTTATTCTTCAGAGAGTTTAGAAGCAAATTTTGTGAGAAATAGCTGAGAGTCTTTGAGCTTATACTCTTTCTCATTGTTTTAAGTAGAAAAGAATAAGATATTCCAGTCTTTGAGTTGTTCTAATTTGTTCTTGATAGCGTTAGTATAGAAAAGGGTAGATAGGACTTCATATAATCAAGACTTTGAGCTTGATATTGTTGTCCCGTCCCGAAGGAAGTGACGGAAGTCTTTGAGCTTTCAGGAAACTTCATTTCCTTTCTCTCATTTCATTTCAAAAGTTGTTGCTGCTGTTTTATGTTAAATTGCTATCACTTTTCTGTGAAGAGAAAAGGATATTGGCTTTCTTGAAAGAAGAAGAAAGACTGTTGTCCCATCCCATTTTATTTTTAAAGTTGTAGTTAGATAGAGGGAGCCTTCCCTTAATTAGGATAGTTTTACTCACACACTGTGGTTGAAACCACAATTTTGTATATTTCCCCAAGTGTACAAAATTTTCAACCAACATGTCCACTTTTGAATGCCACTTAAAAATTCATGATCATCAAATTTGGCAACCCATCATATAGAGGACTATTGCCAATAGAATTTCCTAGCTCAATTATTCTAGTTTCTGCAACTCATTCACCTTCTTGGTTATATGTTTCAAATAATTTCACAGCATCAATGTTTATACATTGAGTGTGGCAGAATTTTTCTTTGGAATATTTTTCCTTCCCTTACCCTATCATATTTTTCAAAAGCTATTTCCAAAGTAGTTTACAAAAAAGTTGCCTTACCATTTTTATCCTTCTCAAACATTAGTGCTATTCAAAACCCTATATCCTCAAATATGATATTTGCTAAACCCTCCCTATTACAAAAATTTTGACAAGGATTTGGATCCCCATATCCTAGAGGCTATGCCAAAACCCTATATGTGTTCCTTCAATGTTACTTACATTTGTTTCTAGAAACTGTATGATATTGCTAGGGTAATCACCAAAAACGTATATGTAAGCATTGGAACTTTCTACAAACCATCTAGTAGACCTAGTAGCAAATTTTAATTCTCTTATGGACCATACATCAGCACAGCTTTTTCCATTGATTATAGGTCATATTACTCGAGTCAAAGGATGTGTGACTTGATTTTAAAAATCTACTACAAACCATACATCAACAATATGATCTTTGAATGGTTAGTTACAAGACACAATCTAGGGATCAACTAGAGTATATAACAACGCTAGGATTCAAACATACAATAAGTGAGCTTCAAATTGCAAAACATATAGTGTCAATGTCAAGTACAGCAGTATGAAGCATAGTTGCAAAACTCAGAGTACTCACAAGCCAAATTGCCAAGTGAGTTATGCGCCCAATAACTTACCAATAAGTTTTTGTAAAACCCATGGCACATGCTGATTTTTTCATGTAAAACTCGTGAATAAATGCAAAAAATAAAAGTTTTGTGTTAATAACTCATCCAAATTCATATAAAACCCTTAATCTTGCTTACAACTAAAAAAATACGTTTTTCACTTCATTTTCACACAGTAATGACAACTTAGAGCACACAATGACACGACGACTAGCAATAAAGGTTTGTGTGATTTCAAAGGCCTTAATTTGAACTTGGCGATGAGGGCTCGACCCCTTAAACCCACTATTGTATTGCAATAGGGAGTGCCCCAAGGGCACTACCCGCAAACCCCACGAGGGACATTGTCCCCAAAAGCCCACAAGGGGCATTGCCCCTCAACCCCATCGAAATCTCCATTCCCAAATCCCCATTAGTTATTGGGATCTCTTGTCAGATAAGAAACTTGATCACAATGAGGGGGTGAAGAGAAATTGGGATACAACTCTTGAGTGTGCTAACTTAGATATTATTATCGCACAACGTGCCAAAAAACTCTTTACATGAGGCAACTTCTAAATATGACATGGCTACTGGAAGTCAAATTGTAACTCATATAGAGGTTCAACTCGTTTTTTAGTCTAAGATATGTATTAAATTCTAATTTTGATTTATAAATTATGGAAATCAATAATATGCTCCACAAATTTAGTAATATGGGTTTTTTAAAGAATATTTTTAAAAATATGTATTTTAAAATTTTTGATAGACTTGAAAAGTTTTTCAACGATTTTTTGTCGAATCCAAAGTTTTTAAAATTTTGGGCTTGCCAAGTTATGGTCAAGTCTATGTTTTTCAACTATGGTACCAAGGCATCAAAATCAACAAAGAAAACTAACGTCGAGGACCTACAACAATAATTTGACCAATAATCAAGCAAGATTTGGTAAAGCATATGTCATGAACATCAAATGGAATGGCATTCACAAATGCAGCATCCTTTTTTAACCTATACGGTTTAGTAGTGTCACTGACAAGCTTAAAGACATAATACTTCAGCTTTAACACAAAGATAAGGCATATGGCTTCAACACTAGAACTTACAAGCACGGGCCATATAGTAGCACTTAAACACTCATATACTACAAAATTAGTTAATTTAAACTTTCCAAGTTGTATCATTGGCTACAATGTTTGAACAATAGTAGGTTGATCCATGACAAGTAATGTGTCATGCCCCCTCCTTGATCCTAAATGAAATAATTATTATTTTTAATTAATTACCAAAGAATGATAATTTGAAACCTATTTATTTATTAAATTAATATTTATTACTAATAAATATTCAAATAAAAAATAAATTAATATTATATTATAAACATATTTTATATATTATAAACTATAAACATAATTTACATTTTCTTAATTGTAAACATAATTTATATGTATTCAATAATAAATAATAATAATACAATTAAAAATACAAAGGAGTAAACAATGACTAAAAGAATCATATGATGAATAATTGTCATTGATGTCAAAGTAATTTATGATGAACTTATTTAATGCTTAGAAATATACTACTTACATATATATAAAACCTAAATGAAATAATTATTATTAATTAATATGATATTTATTAATTAAGGATTAATTAAAATTATTAAATATTATTATTTAATTAATATTCAATAAAAATAATATTCTGAAAATATTCAAATAGAGTAAATTAATATTATTATAAACATTACACATGTTTATAACGATGTCTATATTAAAGGGAGACTTGAGAAGTCATCTGTTTAGAACTAACAATAAGCAATGAAGCAAACAACCATTATTATGGAGTTTAATAATACGAAGACAGCGATCTAAATTAAAACAATGATTTAAAAATATTTTGTTAATACACCAATGAAGTGATTATAATATCCACTAATTAGTAATTAGTCTTTAATATCAATAATCGTCTCATCAATCCCTTATCGTAAAGTGAAGAATCACTATTGAACAGTGGATATCAACCTAAGAAATACTAATCGAGCATATCAATATTTTGGCGATAGTAGTTTGGGGAGCAAACGTTTCACATCAATCATATTTAGTTCGACATTATAATTAATTAAGAGACTATAGTGTTGACCGAATAATACATCATCTCTTCGTTATTTTATACGTAGTCCAGTTCTGAACACCAATACGACTTATCTATGGAGCAATGGAGTTGCAAGCTAGACGCTGAGCAAAGTATGGAATTACAGTGAATTATTGGCATGACCTTCCTTCTACCATCACGATACTTTGTATTTCTATATGAACATCAATTAGTCAAACACTTAAACAAACAATCATTAAGTTCTATGTTTGTCTTTAACCTATCTGCTTATGTTAAGAGGAGATGCAATATGATTATGGAGAGACACATCACTTTGATTCTCAAATGATGCAGCCATTCCCTCTTGCGAGATACAAAAGGGAGATCAAATTTGTTCTATCAAGGAAAGGGGATTATCTTTTATTTATTTTTTTATCCTGTTTGGATCAATTCTATTGAGTAAGTGCCTTTGGTATAAACTGGTCACATATTATTAGAGTAAGAGGTGGGGAAAAATGGCACACAAGAGTAATGGCTGTAGGCACATAATCGATTGCATAAGGAATGTAGAAAAACAATCTAATACAATCATATAGGTAATAAAAAATATTTATATATAATCGGCAACCACCGATCATATCAGATCGGAACCATTATTGAGCTATGGGCAGTAACATCCTTCTCTTGGTGGTAGGCATGGAAAGCTATTTAATATGTATGCCTAATATATGAAGCCCGATAATGTCTTTATACAGAATTAAACAATAATATTAGCATAGATGGAAATATGTAATATAGCAGTACATAATTTCATGAAAGTGGCAGAACAGATCTGACATGTGTCAGTTCTGTCTGCCATTATCAGAAACTATAATATTAATAACCAATAATGTTTGAAGCAATGGTAGTATTAGTAATCTATATAATAGATTATTAGCAAATACATAAATAATTGATAATAGAATTGAATTCATTTATTTATTTTTTTATATATTCATTTATTTGTTTAATTATTTATTTCTTTATATATATATATATATATATATATATATATATATATATATATATATATATATAATGTTTTAAACAGACAAGTAACACATTAGATTGTAAATCAGAAGAGTTCATAAGATAATAAATAGTAAGAAGAAAATGTTTGTAAATAAATCCTCACTACTGCTGTTAGTATTCAAGAAGTCGGGAATTGAGTTTTTCCAAAGAGGGGTGGCATAAATCCAATTAATAAGATGAGTCCCAAAGATACGGTAGGGATCGGCGACCCATAAACCTTGAGGGCAAGGTCCTAAGATCGGTAAGGACTTGGATTTGTAAACTTATTATGGATGCATGATAGATGAACAATTTACTTATTAATAAACTAATTGATTGAACTATGCAATATCACCCATTTGATTCTTGTTAGGATAGATTTGTGTCCTAACCAATTTAGTTGAAGCCATACGTATATGGAAATATATTAATTATGGTCAAAACGAGCCTCAACCATGTAGGGGACATTACATAATGATTTAAAATTAAAACCAAGTGGTTTTAAATAATTCTTTCCACCTCCACCATTTTATCTTTTTGCTTTATTATTTTTAATTATTCCTCAAAAATAATTGTATAACTTATTTTTAATTGGTCATCAACATTTAGATACTTTATTATTTATTTTCTCATCGTTGGTTGTTTCTACGTCAATCATATTTATACTTTCGATCCTTAGGTGATAGATTTTTAATTTAGGACCATTTACCACATTCTTGACCAACATCCCATCTAGATTTTTCAATCAAAAGGCTCCATCCCCACAATTTTGTATATTTTGAATGGACCAAGCCACATTATCTTAAATTTTCCTATACCAATGCTCCGACTTCAAAATTCATTCTTCCAAGATTCTCACATCTCTATTTCTATCTTCTTTTTGCAACCTCTATAGCCCATAGTTTTAGTCATCTAATTTGTGTAATTGATGAGTTCTCTAAGATTCTCCTTCTCACCCATTCCATTTTCTACAATTGTTCTTAGACTTGGTACTAAGTATTCCATAGAGATAGCTACTTGTTTGTATATTAGTTAAAAAACAGTATGGCCTGTGATTACCTTATATGCCATTTGATAAACCCATAACACAGCAGTGAGTCATCCTTCCAAATCTACGCCCTCTAGCCATATCACTTTTGGGTGATCCTAGTTACAACCTTGTTCTTGGCTCTATTTGGCCCTTGACCATAGGGTAATAAAGACTTAAATGAAAGATACAAAATTCTGAAGTCATCAATCTGATTGCATGTTTGACAAAATGCCCCTCACTTGTTGTAATGTCCCCGATTTTTAAGGTGACAATTAATTAAATTGATTTTCATTAAGTTATCAAAATATAAATAAAATATTCATACGATGACTTAATATTAAATAATTTAATTAAATAACAATAAAATAATAAAATATACTATAAGGTCACTTTAATTAATAAAGTCCTCCTGATGGCTTGATCTTCTTGATGTTTCCTGGAGATCTTGGGGTTATAGCAAGGCATGCTTTGAATTTGATAAACAGTCTTATGATTTCTGGAGACGAAAACCTTCAGGAGTTTGACAGAAGGGCTGGACGAAAACCTAGTTCTCCCTAAGGGTGGATTCATGACAGAGTCTACATCTGCACAAATTTGTGAAGTCTCCTTTGGAGACAAATTCTTCACAAATTTGTAACACTTGTTTTAGAAATAAGATATTTCATCTATTTCCTATTTTGAAATAAGTTTATTATAGTCTGAATATTGTTGGCAAATCTAAGTTATATTTGGAGGTAGACATTATATTGTCTAAAGAATAATAGCGCCGACAGAATATAAAGTTTTGACCGATCCTGTATATATTGGCTCTTCATTATTCGCCAAGTTGGGTCTCTGATTGTTGTGGACGAAGATTATTAATATTATATGGGGGATCTGTAAATGATTTAGTAATGCGATTTCATGAATCGCGGGTTCGCCATTTTGGTTTTATAGTGCAGTATTATTGAAAGAGCGTAAATAAGGATTGCAGCCTTTCATACAACGGCAGAGATTAATATAGCATGAATATATTATTTTCTCCAATCTGGCTGGCTGGGGTCATGAATTTCATTCTGGGCATAAGAGCTGTATTCAGTAAGAAAACTGCCTTCTATTATAGATTTCCTCAAGGAGCGCAGTCTATTCCATAAGCTGCAGAAGTCTGTTGCAAATGCTGTTTGTTCAGCGCCCCCCAACGCTGAAGCAAACACATATATCGTGAAACTCAAAAGATTATACAGAAGAGGAATTTGCCATTGAATGACAGTCCTGTAAGAAAGGCATTTGAGGTATGTTTTATGTAGTTGAGGATTCTTTGGCTTATGAAGGAAGCTGTCCAATAAATAATAATGGTATGAGACTGCAGAGAGCTCTAATCATTGTGTTTTTTATTTATCCTCATTATTTCTGGTTCTGCCACAATTTTATGCACAAGCTTTGAAAGTCATATAGGCAATGCAATTCTGTTTCTTTATGCTTCTACAAAGCTATGATTGCATGCATCTTATAACCAATTATATCAAATTTGCAATTTTTGGAATAATAAACAGCAGTACTGGAAGTTAAGAGTTCAGGAATAGGTGTTTTGCAGTAGAAATCATTGTAGCCTCTGAAGGGGATATTACACTTGTAATCTAGATAGGATCCCTAAACCTTCTTACTATTTCCTTGTAGATGAATTTTGTCATACTTTGAGGATTGTTGCCAACTAATGCTCAAGCTTTTGAATGCTTCATTAAGAACTATGTGGCAACTACTATGTACTTAGACTATCTCACCTTGCTTGTTTTTTAAAGTCAAATGAAATCAAGGCCCCAACTTACAGAGTTCATATGATTGGGAAGGCTAGAGGAGCATAAAGCCACTTTTGGTGGCTTTCTTGTAAATTAACAAGTGTCACATCATTATACCCAATTAATGGCATCTTAGTGCAAGGTTGGCTACAAAAGGCACATTTGAAGCAATTTATTTGATATAGCATTAGGATCCATGTGACCCCTCCAAATCCTCAAATGCCTCTTGGAATACGTTCCAAATCTCCTCCTTCATAACACATCATCATAGCACTTGATCAAGGCCCATCTTGTATATAAACCCATTCATCAATTGGAATTTAAGAGCCTTCAATGCTAACTCACTTTATTCAACAACTTGCATATCCTCTAGAAAGAATCCAGTTACAAACGTTCACCAATATTTTCATGTTGAGGATAAGATAGCTATTTGAATATATGAGCATCAAGAAAATTCCCATTCACATCCCTAGGGAGTTCTCTCAACTTTATCCGAGAGAGCTGATGAGCTATAACATGACTTATCCCATGCCTAACAACAAGCTTAAAAACAAACTCTGTACAAGCATCAACCACCTAGTTATTTAGCCTTGAATAAGGAGTTTATTAAAAGATACAGCAATGTCTAGTGGTCCACAAAAAAATTAAATGGTGCTGAAAGAAAACAGTGTATCAGAACTCACCACGAGTCAGGCGAGTTTCCCGAGTTGGCGAGTTTTGGTAGCTCGTGAATCGGACTCAACAAGTTTTTTGCATGACTCGCGACTCAGGCGAGTTATGGACTAACTCACCGAGTCCGAGCTCCCGGACTCACGTGGCGGCAGGTCACATTTTGACTTGTAAAAAAAAAAAAAGTTTTTTGACATGTTTTTTTTTGTATTTATTTTTCATTTAACCCTAAAAGGTCTTCTAATTGCTAGTTGTGAGAAGAACAGAGGAAAAGTGAGAGAGAGGAAGGAAAACAAGATGCCATAGGTTTGCAACCAACAGGGAAGAAGAGCATCAAGGAGACCACAAATCACATTGGGGAGGCCATAGGCTTGCATTGAGAGCATCAAGGAGTCCATAGCAAGACTTCTCAACTAATTTGAAAGAGGTAAGTGTTAAACTTTGTAGATTTTGTTGGTTTTTTTGGTATGTTAATGGATTTTTTCATTTGTTTGTTAATTTTAACAGTTAACTTTCCAAATCTTGAATGTTTTTATTTTTTTAGTTTAACTTCAATGAGAGAAGTAGAATAATAGCCAAGTGCAAACCCTACATTTTTTTTAAAAAAATTTGTAAACATGTATTTACAATTTTTTCTTAAAAAAAAGTAGGGTTTGCTGATTTTTTATATTAGTTTATCACTTTATAAAATTTTCTTATTGCAGCAGCCTTCACTTTTTAAAACATTCATTTTTCACAATGCCTAAAAAAAGATGAGGCTTGGAAATATACTGAAGAGTTTCCTGGCAGACAAAAAAATCAAACAAAATGTTTTTTTGTAAAGAAATTAATTTTGGTGGCATCAATAGATTTAAATACAGTGTTCCACGGAAACGCGTTTCCCCCTCCCAAGCCCAAGTCCCCCCGTCCCCGAAACCTGTCCCCAAAACTTTTTCCCTTTGTCCCCCATCCTCGAAGCCCCCCATCCCCGTGTCCCCCCATCCCCGACGACCATGGAACACTGTTTAAATATCATATTGCCAACATACCTGGCCATGATATTGAGGTATGTAAACTTAAGATTCTCAAGTTTATGGCTTATGCATTTTAATTTTTTATTTTATAATCTAGCCTTAAAGTTGGAAATGAGACTGATTTTTTTTTCTTTTCATTATTTCAGATAGATGGTGGCAAATGTTTGGGCCCTCAACCCCGAATCTTCAAAAATTTGCCATCCGTATTTTGAGTCAGCGATGAAGCACTTCTGGATGTGAGTGCAATTGGTCCATGTTCGAGCACATCCACTCGAAGAGGCATAATAGATTGTCTGTGCAGAGGTTGAATGATCTTGTTTTTATTCATTACAACCTCCGTCTTAGGACCAGACAAATTTTGGACACTGACTCCTCTCTGATCACTCTAGCGGAGATTGATCCAAAGTCTGAGTGGATCACTAAGTCTACCAATCCCATCTTCACTAAGGAGGACCATGAGTGGGTTGACAAGGTAGACAGAGAGGCTGAGGCTATGGCTATGGCAGAGGAGGAGGATAGAGCACGATCCGGCACAAGCACAACTGATGTTAATCATTGTGGCACCTCACAGGCGGAGACTATTGCTACTCAGTCATCCAGGACCTACCTTAGACGCCTTTGTAGGAGGCAAACAGACTACTCTGAGGCTGAGGATGAGGATGAGCTAGAGCCTGAGCCTGAGCCATAGACTTGTTTTTGTTTACAGTTACATAAATGTTTGGGAACATTTGATGTCATGGATTTTATATACATTTGACAACATTTATAACTCTATATATCTATGTTTTTTTATTTCCTTCAACTACAATTTATATTTCTATGCATGTGATGGATGTATGTGATCAAATTAGCTTCTATTTGGTGATGTTATAGTGTCTTTAAGATTTATTCAATAATGGGTGCATGAAACAAGTTTTAAATCGTTAAAAATCTCTAAATTTCAAGGGTTTTTTTATTTTGCCGAGTCACAAGTCGAGTCGGCCTTACCGAGTCCGAGCGGAGAACTTTGGCATAAACCATGCCAAGAACCTCCTATTTAGTGGTACTATGATTCTTCTCTACCCTGGACAACAATCAGCTTCCAAACACATGAGATGATACACTCCCTAGGCTCCTACTTGAGCCAGGGTAGCTAGAATAACAAAATTAGAAGCATTAACATGAACATGAAAATTCTCTACCACAATCTGGATATATAAGGATAGCTGAACTAATTTAATTTACCATTAGTTCTTTGAGGCCTTGCTCTTGTTTGTCGGACTAGACAAGCAAGGTCTCTTTCCTCACTAGAACATTCAAGGGATAAGATACTTGTGCAAAATTCTTGATAAGTCACTTGTCATATTCAACATGGCCTAAGGAGGACTTTATTCTAGTGACATCACTTGATACTTCATCTGCAAAATGACCCTTATTTTATCATGGTTTACCTTCAATCTGGCCTTATACACATGGTAAAGGAGCATCACTTGGGATACCATGAACCTACATTCATTTGCATCCAAACCCCTACTCTACACCATCACATGCATTGTTAGAGCCAACATATGTGTCTCTTGATCGGTGTAAATGAACCCAACATCCAAAACAAGCCTTGAAGTTTCCCATTGATATCTTGTAAAACATGTGTAGAATGATCCACTAGAAAGTGGTCGGACCATTATAAAGTCCAAATGGCATCTAATTATATGCATACACCACATCTTCCACCATAAACATGGTCTTCGTTTTATCCTCACCAATTATGCTAATCTAGTTATAACCTAGAAAAACGTCCATAGAGGATTAAATCTTGTGTCTTGCCATTTCTTCTAGTATAGGATTTTTAAATGGCATAGGAAAAAAGTACTTAATAGTGACTACATTTAGACTTCTAAAATAATTACATTCTTGTTTGTCCCAATCCTTTCTTCATACTTATTACTATCGAGAATACCCATTCACTTATTTGCAATTTAAAGATTATACATTCATCAAGCATTTTATCAAATCCCTTCATGTGCTTTTGTAGCATCATTTCAATTCATATAATATGTTTTCCTCCACAATAATTGTGCTTCAAGTACTAAAGGGATTCTATGAACACATATCTCTAATGGTAACTCTTTTAAGTCTTTATATGTCCAAGCAAATACATCCTTGTATCCATGCCTTGGATACTACCAAATTTGTGCATAAGCTTCTCATCTAACTTAGCATTACCCTCTTTATATTCAATAAATTTAGAGAAGAAATATGTTTCACAATCAGCTCATTCTTTTCTTTTTCATTCATCAATATCCATGATCTCCGCAAAGTTACAACTAGGCTAGAAGACTTCATAATCTTCTATTTGCTAATGGAATAGACCTTTGCGAGAGTCGATTTCATCCTCATAATAGGAATGTAACTCCAAAAACCCTTTATCAGATATGGTAACTCTATTTCCACAAACTAACCATTCTTCATTAGAGTCGGATGAATCTTCAAATGAGGCTACATTTTTGCTCACTACTCAGTTCTTTAAATCAATTACATACTTTGGGCTCTATTTTCAAAGGATATCAAACTATTTTTCCAATTATAGTCACCTTTGGTTGGTATTAACCAATCGCAACCAATGACCACCTTCTTTAAAGAGATGACTACAAAATTCAACATAAATGATTGAATGTCAATAATTAAACGTTTGGGCCACAAGAACTCTCTACAACTTTATATTGTACAGTTTTGCTCCTACCAACTAGAAGGTTGATGGCCAAATTTTGGGTCTCCTGGAACTCCTCCAAGTCTCCTATGGAAAGACACGCACACCAAATCCATTGTCAAACAATGTTATTGATAAGTTTTCTCCCTAGCATCTCTATGTGCATAACTGCAATTAATCGGCTAGGTTCATCATTATGACCATAGGGTCAATTACTTGATTGCCTCAAGAGGAGGTTCCCCTAGCATCTCAACCAATGTTGTTGGTTTGTCTATCGATTGGTACTCTATATGGCAATGCATATCCTACAATGACAAAAGATCTTCAAATCCATTAATATTAAACTTCAACCCCTTTGTTTCTCAATAGATGGAATAGATCGATTACCTATGGAATTTATCTAAGGTGACCCTCCAAATATTATCCTTTTATGGAAGGTATCTGTTGAACATTTCTCACCACTATTGACAACATCCCTATACTAGACCCTTCAACAATGATGCATTACACAACAACACATACTCTATTCTAGTCAACTAAAGGTTCCCCCTTGGTATCACTCTCTCCTACTAGTGGTTCAACTTGCCTTAGCATTATTGGTAGTGGATCTTCAATTAGTAGTTCCTATATATCAAAAATATTTCTTTCATAATCAACTAGTTCTTATTTTGTAAAGAAATAGATGTTCAGCTTTTCTTCAAAGTTGAGAACTCTTCCAAAGGAAAGGGCTCTATCAAAGCTCCTATGGAGTCCACAAACTCTATCAAGCTTGCCAACCTTAATCAATCTGCAAGATCAACATACACTTCCCTTTTAAGTAGCAACTATCACACAATCTCCACCCACACAATACTTGTCAATGGCATTTGATGTTCTAGTACTAGATGAACCCTCCCTTGGTTTTAACAATTTGACATTAGAATGGCTACCCTTTGTCCTTAAAAGAAGATTGGCTAAAGCTGCTCCAAGATTAATAGTGCCAAAACTGAGGCATACACGTTTTGGAACTCTGTTTCCTGCCATAATTTCTACATTGACCCATTGTTGACAAGAAAACACAGATCATCTAAGTAAATGTTTGGGTTTTAAAGTGAAATAAATGTCCTGCATTTTATTTTTGTTTTTTTGATGACCATAAGTTACCATAAATTTTTCAAACTACCATAGGGATAGGTATATTACAGAATCCTGTTTGCATAAATTTTTATTTTTTTAGATGGAGAGAAATTGCTCACAAGGTTCCATCAGGTTGCTCAAAGGACCATTGGGATTCAAAAAATATGGATTGGATGTCATGAGTGCTACAAAATGTCATCTACCTAAGATTACTCCTAAATCATATAAATACAAACATAAAATATATATACATATACATATATATATACATATACATATATGTATATGTATATGTATATGTATATGTATATATACATATACATATACATATATATATGTGTATATGTATATGTATATGTGTATGTGTATATGTATATGTATATGTGTATGTGTATATGTATATACACATACACATATACATATACATATACACATACACATATACATATACATATACACATACATATGCACATATACATATTAATATGTGTATTAAATTAATCTAACAATAAATAAAAAGTACATAAACAATGTGACTATTACTCATTATTTAACTATTTAATATGATATTCAACTATAATGTAAATTATCAAGAATTATATAATTCAAAATCTTGTCCAAAATGGACTTTAACATGTAACAAATGCCCTGAACAAAGAAGTATCAAAAACACATGAAGACAAAAAAGATGGAAGATAAAACACTAAATTACAAGGCATAGTATAAAGAAACTTATGACAAGAAATAGATATATCGAAGAGTATAGAGGATAATGCTTGTAGAACAATAATGACTGCACAATATTTTGTGGCTCTAACCTACATATTTGTCTCATAATGATAAATTTACTATTATAATTATACATGAAGCCAACCTTAGTCATGAAAGGTGAATGAACGTGAAAAACAGTATGATGAAAATCTGTATAAGCATTTGACCGAGCTCCTGTCCCTAGAAGTTTTTCACGCTTTTTACTTCCAAGAAAAGCAACATGTTCAATCATATGGGCGATACCCTGCTCATCTTCATCCTCATCAACAGATCCAGCATGGATTTCCATGTGGGCCTCAAATCTGCAATTAAAACAGAGAATATCAATGATATGAATTGGATCATTTAAAAAACTGCTTTAAGCAGTCTTCAACAAGTTTCTCATTACATTTTTACAAACAATAAACAATTTACTAAATTTCCTACTAATTGGTAAGAATTGATTGATACAATTGGAATTGGCATGGCTGGTCAAAGGTTCAATGGCCCATCTATTGATGATCTCTGGAACCAGTTTTGACAGGTAAGGTGTCTGATGTAAAGTCAATTATCGATGAGCCAAAGGTTATCTAAAGGAAGCAGGGTTGCACTATCATGTCCAACGACTGATGGACTCGTAGAAAAAACAGGATGCTGCTGAATTTTTTACTATCTTTCTTGAGTGGCAGAATCTTCTTGAAGTCAATCAATGCTTTAGGGAAGATTAGAAATCTAATTTATGTGTATGATGTTATGGAATGTAAAGACCCCTATCAAATCTGGCTTGAGTTTTTTCAGTTTGAGTCACTTGACATTTGGTCAAACACTTGGCTTGCTTTGTTACCACTGAGATGGGCAGCCTGATTTGATCTCTTTGTGTGTTTTGATTAATTATGAAGTTTGTAGCTATTGACCTAGCCTTGTTATGCTAATAAGACAATGAACACCAACATTAGTTTTGCAGAATAATATAATAGAAAAATAAAGAGTTTGCTGATAATGAGAATCAGTTAAAACATATATATAAACTGGAGAGTCTCTTCCTTGTATTTTCAACAATGTATCCCTGAGATTAAGGAAGTTACAGCATACCCCTATGGAGCAATACACAAAAGAGTTTGATGGTCTCCTTTATACTATCTTCAGCACCTATTCGCTGCTCCAGTCTCAATGCCTATACGCTAGGAGTATTACCAGCAGCAATAATTCCCATACATCACTTCCAGCTGGTTCCTGTTCTGCACCTCTTATTCCCAGGCATGTACAAACTTACTCCAAGTTAGTCCAGACCTGTTCAACACTCCTGCTGTTATCTACAAACCTGTATGACCCCTTAACAGCTGTAGCAATACTGTACGGCACCCCTTGATCATTCTCAGACCTATACAGCACTCCTGGGACAGTATTAAGCCTGTACGGCACCCCTATCCAGCCTTGAATGGCCCAACTCCAACACAAGCAAATCAGCAATCAAGTACGGCCAGCATAGGAGAGATTTATCTTACCAATATCAGCTCAAACTCAGCTCTTATCTCCTCAAATCGATCTTTCCCTAAATGTATGAAGCTTCTTATTGAAAAAGGAAAATACCTGAACATTGTTACCTGATTTTTTCTTTGATACAAGCATTAAATTTAATCTCCAAACTATGTCTTCCAAGAGCGTAGAGATTGTCAGCAAAGAGAGATTTCGTCCTCCAAGCCCAATAATCAGATTTCTAAGAAGTCCAACAACATAATACTAATCTCATCCAAGCATGCTCAAGAAAGAACTCTTCAATTCATTTTAGAAGTTGCGCATCTTCCTTGCCAATGTGGGATAAATAACTTTTCCTTTATTTTATTTCCCCTTTTTAGTCACCCACTTAAGAGACTCTTTAATTAATATAAAGAAACATTAAATTATGTCCCCCAAGTCCCCCTTTATAAAATCATATTATAAATCAAACTTCTTTTTTAGCTCCAAAAATGATCTCTTCATCAAAATAATGAAAATTTGATATGCAAGGTCCCTGTTTTGTGCTTCCAAGATTTAAAACTCCTTCCCCCGGTTCCGACGAGCTATCACACTAAGGTGCATTTTAAATATTTTAATTATTTTTTTGCAACCTTACTAAAATACTTAAAAATAAACTATTAATGCAACAATTTGACGAAAATTGTCGCGAAGCATCGGAATTGAAATCTGATCGCACTGGAGTGACCCCGATGAAGAATAATGACAAATGAGGCCAATCGGGTGACTTACTATTAATAGACGTTCCCTCCAAGAATCTTGGAGCCCAAACCAGAAGCTGGAATTAACATCTGAAAGTGTCATATGACTCCTCTAAACCATCTGAGCTCCCTGGTAACATCAAATTACCTCCCTGAACAAGCTGACACAAACCCAGAAAGTCAGCGACAACTGTACTACTAGAGAACCCAAAGATTTTCAAAACTGTACGACAGCCATAAGCTTCAAAGTTTGATGGTTTTAACAATAAAATGGGGCAATTCAACCAGCAGCAAATAAATCTCAAGCACAGACCTCTACTTTCTCCAAACGAACCCTTCCTAGATGCCAACCTTCAAAACTTCAAAAATGGGAAACATAGCTGTAAACAAAATTCATATTTCACCTTTCCTCCAATTAATCCCCAGGCTGTATCTTCCAACAGTGTAGGGATTGCTGGCTATGAGGGATTTCTTCCTCCAACCCCACTAACCAGATTTCTGAAAAAATCCAGCAACACGATATTTAACTCATCCAAACATACTCAAGAATGAGCTCTTCAATTCATTTACAACTTCATCTTGGAAGTTGCCCATCCGCCTTGCCAATGTGGGAAAAATAATTTTTCCTTTATTTTATTTCCCCTTTTTAGTCACCCACTTAAGAGTCTCTTTATTAAATATAAAGAAACATTAACTTATGTCTCCCAAGAACCCCTTTATAAAGTCACTTTATAAATTAAACTCCTTTTAAGCACTGAAAATGATCTCTTCATTAAAATAATGAAAATTTGACATGCAAGGTCCCTATTTTATGCTTCCAAGATTTAAAACTCATTCCCCCGGTTCTGATGAGCTATCACACTTAGGTGCATTTTAAAAATTTTAATTAATTTTTGCGACCTTAGTAAAATACTTAAAAATAAACTATTAATGCACCAATTTGACAAAAATTGTTGAGGCATCGGAATTGAAATCTGATCACACTGAAATGACCCCGATGAAGAATAATGACAAATGAAGCCAATCGGGTGACTTACTATAAATAGATGCTCCCTCCAAGAATCTTGGAGCCCCAACCAGAAGCCGGAAATAACATCTGAAAGCGTCATATGACTCCTCTAGACCATTTCAGCTCTCTAGTACCATCAAATTACCTCCCTAAACAAGCTAACACAAACCCGGAAAATCAGCAACAACTACACTGCTACAGAAGCCGAAAATGGGGACATTACATGGAATAACTTTTAAAGGAAGTGGGGAAGAAAAATATAGTACAAGCAGTCACCAGCAATGCAACAAATCATGTTGTTGCATCTTTCTAAGGTGGTACAATCTTCTTTATGTCAACTGATGCTCTAGGGAAGATTAAAAATGCAGATTATTTGTGTGGCATTACGGAATAAACTTTAAAGGAAGTGAAGAAAAAAATGTACAACAAGAAGCAGCAAAGTATTTGTTGCATCTCGTTCAGGTTGAACAATCTTATTTAAGTCAACTGATTCTCTAAAGAGGATTAATAATGCAGATTATTTGTGTCGTGTTATGGAATAACTTTTAAAGGGAATGAGGAAGGAAAATGTACTACAAGTAGTCACAAACAAAGCAGAAAATTATGTTGTTATAGGAAGATTACTAATGGAGAGAGGACTGACATATTTTGAACTCCTTACTCAGCACATTTCATTGATCTAACGTTGGAGGACGTTGGAAAACTAGAACGGATCATGTTAATTGTGGAGCATGGGCAAAGTATCTGTAAATACATTTATACCCATCTCCAAGTACCCCTTTAATGATAAAGTTCACAATGAACAACCAGATGGTCTTTACTTGGTGTCATTTGTTTTTCAACCTTATGGATTAGCTTGCAGTCTTTGCTACAAGGAAAGGCTTCTTTGAAGAAAATATTTATTTGCTAGAACTGAAATGAGTCATCCTATTCAAAAAATGACTATTGGGATCAATTTCGTTGTTTGATATTTGATGAGACCCATTTGTGTACTCCTACAAAAGAGATTGAAGATATATGTCTTTAAACTTCTCTCTTTTTCCTTCTTTATTGTTTAGAGATTTTATATTTTCTTCATTTACAAATTCGGCTTAAGTGTAGAGTTAATTTTTTAACTATCTGACTTTTTACAGGTGATTTAGCTGTGGGTTTCTCCCCACTATAGGGTTAATGGAAGAAGATTAGGAATGGGCTACATTTGCAAGGTAATAGACCAAGCCTAGGAGCATTTTAAATGTATCCATGGCAACATGGTAGAAAAATATGAGCCTATTTGGGATATCATAAACCAAATTTGGATAAGACAACTTTATAGGTCAATTTATGCTTGTGCATATTTCCTCAACTCAGCATTCCTATTTCTTGAAAGCTTCAAGGATGTTGAGGAGGCTATTCAAGGCCTCCACATCATCATAGAGGCAATGGAGCCAAAGTCCAGATTGACAGCAAATATCATGTCCAAAATTGAGGCCTCTATACAAGCACTATGAGATATCTTTTCTTGAGACATGTACAAAATAGGCTAGATAAAATTTGCATTTTTGGAAACATTGATTTGAATATTTTCCTACATTGTTACTGTTGGAATCCAAGAACACTGAGAGGGTGGGGTGAATCAGTGTTCTACCGGTAATTAATAATTTAATTACTTTAGATACTTTACCAATTAACAACCGGTAAGCATATAAACAAGATATGATAAAGAGCAAAGCAACCACAAAGATCAACACCATAACACCACAAATTTATATGTGGAAAACCTCAAAGAGAAAAAACCACGGTGGGATTTGTGACCCACAATATCTATCCACTGGCCAGCTGAATAAATATTACATAAAAAAGGGGCTTGCACATGCAGGAAGGCACACTGCCTAGAGCGCACTACTCATCACAAAGGAGCCTCACTGACTATAGATATAAAGTATTGAATTACAAACAAAATTTTGAACTTTGAGTGTGCATCTGATATGCCGGATGAGTTCCGGTTTAAGTACTGACTGTACCGGTTATCACTATCTCCTTCCTTACAGATAACCTTGTTCGCTTCCCAATCCTCTTGACAAATAACCAAGACCAACAATAGATCATTACATTCGCATTATGTCGATCAATATCTCGCTCACATGATATCACATAACCTATCACCTCTATATATCAAAATGCCCTAGCCGGATTGACTTACATACCCTTTACATACATAAACATGAATGCCTTATGTCAGCTTACAATCATATTACAAAAGATAAAAACATGTCGGCCTAGACAAAAATATAAACATTAATCTTTGTGATTGATGCCGCTAAAACCTTTGTCGGATC
This sequence comes from Cryptomeria japonica, assembly GCF_030272615.1. Classification (NCBI taxonomy): domain Eukaryota; kingdom Viridiplantae; phylum Streptophyta; class Pinopsida; order Cupressales; family Cupressaceae; genus Cryptomeria; species Cryptomeria japonica. Next base: position 676,073,502 of record NC_081408.1, on the reverse strand, counting down.
AATCTTCTATGTCGGCCTCCAAATACTGGTTCCTAGTTTTCCGGTTTCCCTTGCTTGCCGGTTTCCTTGAATGCCAGATGTTAAATCTTGAATACCGGAGGATACCGGATAAGCATCCAACCCAAAATGATGTGTGTTCCCATCAATGACAACACCATAAGCCCGGATGAGTGTCAATTGCCAACAGTTACTAAATGCTGAATTTTTATCATCCACAAATATTAAACATTTTCATTTATTGTTACCAATGCACGGTAAGAAAGTTTTGGCACTAAGTGTCATGTCCCCTCTAAGTCAGCCAACTAGGGCCTTCTAAACCCATAAACAAAAGTGTTTATTAACACTATATTCAATAAATAAATTAAATATTAGTATAAAATTATAAAATACTAATAAGTTTAAAATTTAAATTTAATATTAAATTTTCTCATTTTTGGTGCTGATCTGGAAATTACTTTATTTTGGGCCAACTTGGATTTCCTACTTCCCAGCAGCTGGAATATATAGTGCACTCACTTCTTTTGGAAGCAAAGCTTTTAAGCCTCTCTCATAAAGGAAAGCCCCTTGTACTATCTGTAATATACTACCCCTGATTTCAGACCAAATTTTTGGACTTTTCCTTTTCACTTTCAGATGCTTTAGTAATCAGGCATAATGTCAAACAGTTGCCCCATGAGTCAACTTTTAAATTTTTCTTCAATGTCCTTTGTCACTCAGATGATACTGCTGTGTAAGAATGTTTTTGTTTTGTTTGTGTTGAATCCCTCAGATTTGTAATAGTAAGGTAATATATATATATATATTTATTAAATGGATTTTTAACACTCAGAAAATTATCAAGAGCATGTAATGACTGAACCATTAAGATATGCTTTGCACATAATAGAAAGGGTGTACTGTCCCAAATTGATAAATTTGTGAAATTAACTTGAATTTGCGAAATTAACTTAAATTTGCAGCAAGGGACAGAAAATTGTAATTTACTTCACATTCCAAACCCTCAAAGAATTAATCTTTCCAAATAAACTGAAATACCCACAAAGATTTAGCAATAAATCTTACAAACTATACACCTAATTTGTCAATCGGATTGTCAAATCAGCCCAAAACTTCACCAAAATTAACATGCAGGTAAATAATATCAAATGAATATTATTTTCATCAAAAGCATAGTCTTGAGGCTGATATAAACAAAAATATACTTCTGCTACAAATAAACCCAAAATAGTGAGCAAATATGAAGGTTAAAATGTGCTGCAAGCTCACAAAACTTCAGGATAAACTCATCAAACCTCAAACCAACTTTATTAATGACAAAATATCATGAAAGTACATTAAATTATAAGAAACCCAAGGCCTCAATGCTGCCATTAACTTCTGCAACACATGCACACTCAAAACTAAAGAAAACCTCAACTATTCAGCACAGTGATAACCTCTAAAATGAGATTATTCAATGGCATTCCTCGACTCCCGTCCTTAGATCACCTTGGAAACCATGAACATCCAATCCAAAAGTCTCCTCCACTAGTTTATCAGCCACTGAAGAAACAAGCAAAGCTTAGCTGAAATCTGCGACAAGAATCCTTTCCAAAAGTCCAATTTCTCAATATATCCAAATTCAAACCAAAATGGGTACCAAAATCCAACTTCCGAGGAAAAGGAAACTTTCCTTTGCCAAGTGTCTACAAACTCCCCATGAGTTGCCAACTTTACCAAAATTGCCAATTAACACTAAAAGCCAACAAACTATCCAAGTGAAGTTTCCCCAAAACCTCACACCAAAAAGTGGGAAAGATATTTAAATTAAATATCTTTTGAGAAGGAAACAAATTCAAACTTAGCCAAAGATTCAAAGTAACCTTTCCAAAAACCAATGCCACCAAATAGGGCATTAATTTTATATTTATTTGTTTGATAAATTTTATTTGCATCAAAACAAATAATATATTGAATTAATATTTATCTTTTCTTCAAACTATCCATTAATCTTGACTTACTATTTCTGGACAGTGATGACTTTCTATTTTTAGTAAGTTTCTATTTTTGGAAAAAAGGGGGCATGACAAAGGGCAATGTCTCTTCTTATTAGATTATAGTTGAAAAAGATTAACGACACAGATTAATCTCTATCCTTAATTTGCAAATGTAAGTCTGTAATTGATAATGCATCTATCATAATGGTGGTTGATCATGCTAAACTTATTCATGTGTTTTAATTTTTTAATCCCTTCTTGCAGCTTATCTCCATTATTACACATCTGATTCTTCCCTCTCTTGATTTGACCATCTTTAAGGAAGGTGATGGCATGGTTTCTCTTATTCACATCATATCATTTTGTTGTAGGTAGTATGATGAATTGCTTGAATGGCACCCTTCTCACACCATTGTCCAGACAACATATCTAACTCCAAAATTTCTCAGATGCTCGTGACAGCTCATAAATAAGTGTCACCATTATTGTTCTCAATCTCCAGAATATTGATGGATTTTACCTTTAGACAATCTTCATCATTGCAATTGCTAGGACCACACTCCACAAATAGCTTTTCAAATTGATTTTAATTAAGGCGACATTCCCAAGAAAAATGTCCTCACTTATTGCATTTCCAGCATTGTATCAAGGTCCCCTTTTCTCGCTGGGTGTTATAGGTGATCTTGGACTCCTACCATCACTGTTTTTGTGACTACTGAACCATTGACTTTGTTGATTTCCAAGATCCCAACAGTGGTTGTTAGTTACATTATGACAATCTGCTTGTGGTCTTTTAGCCTAGTCAAATTAAAGGAGCATTATGTTATATATGTGTTTTAACATTACAAATAGATCAAGATCTTACTGGACATTCTTCTTTGTTACATCATTTTAATTCTTTTCTGCCATTTCAAATATCAAAGTCTTGGTTTCTCTAGTTTTGATTTATTATACTTGCTTATATTACAAGTACAGTGACCAGGCTCATAGTCCTCTTCACTTCCATGTTGCATTTGTAAGTGCCATCATTCTTCTACATCCAACATGCTATTGTAACTATCATGGATTCAATGTTGGTACAATTAACCTTATTTGTAATGTACTTTGTAGCCTATTCAAAATGTGTTATTGTTTCAAATCCACCTCAACTGATTTTTTCCAAATCAATAGCAGATTTACCATTCTCAGATTGCAATCCTTTATAGATTCATGCATCCTTGTTAACTGCTAGTAATATCATATAAGAACTGGGCAGCAGCATGCCAATTCTTAAATTCTGTCAAGAGGCCGTTACACTTTTTCCATGTATCCTTTTGGTCTTTGAGATGATTATACCATTTAATAAAATGGTGTTGTAGGGTACCCCAAACAATCTCCTATCTACTTATGTCAACAGTAATTGTTTGTTAGATTGACCTTATAATAGTACACTCAACTTACATAATAAGACATTGGGTCTTCATCCTTGTAACCATTGAACCTTGCTAGTTAATGATTCATTGAACATTTTGAATTCATTCTTTACCTTTTTAAAGAAGACTCTCTGATTTCTACAAAACAATTTAGCGATAAGACTTATCTGGCAAAGTGAGGCTTCTCTTGTTACCTGTATAGAAAATCAATTCCATGTCCTACATGACGATGAGGTAGATTTGGGAATCAAACTCTTCCAATAGTCTCTCCTTGAACACTTCCAGATATCCTAGCTGGGTATATAAAACATCTACCTCAACTTCTGAACATAAGTTTTACTTAGGTCAATATTAGCTGTGTGTTTCTTTCAGCACAAGCACACTAATCCTCAAACTTCGTGAACTTCTTCTTGCATTTCTGCTAGCCTGTCTCCATAAATTCGTTGGAATTCAAAATCACAATCGCATAACTGATCTCAAGCAGCACATCAAGATCACCAATGTTGACATCCAAAGGTCCAACCTACTCAATAATACTGAGATATATTCAGCATGCATAAAATTAACAGAAGACATAACAGCAATATGCAGCAGATAGAAAAATATAAAAGCAAATGCACACAATGATTTTGTTGATATCAAGAGATCATTTTTATACAACAGAAGATTTATCAATCAGAACCTCTCATAAGAATATTTCCATGTAACTCTTCAAAACTATCACTGATAACTTCATTTACAATATGATTGAACTCGTCATAATAATATATTAACTAGCAAGCAAAATGCAAGGACTAACTTTTCTGCCTATAAAGTGCTTATTGAACACCTTACAGATTAATATTTTAAGCAAAAGAGTGCTTCAACAATCACTTATATACTCTTTGGGATAACTTAATTTGAAGATAAGTTTTAAAGGAGGAAAAGAACAGACTTTCAAGGATTTTCTTGGTGCAGACAGACTCAGATTAAACCTTTTTGCAGATCTACTGTCGCTAATTACATGAATAGGTTATAAAGGAAAACAACAGACCACAAGGTTTATTAATGTGAACAAAAAACTGAACGTGGAGAGGAATACAAAGTTCCTATTTTATTCTATCTCTGACTCGAATACACTGGGATGACATAAGTCAGTAACTGGTTCAACAGAATATTAGAATGCTTGAAAACTTTTATTGATTTAAATGCTACAATATTGCATGTTTATTCAAAATAATAACTCCCAATTTAACTACCTGTTAGGAGGAACTTTGTTTGGGAGAATAACATATCGGAGTCCATTCTGAAGTTGCCCCCGGTAAACCTTCGGATGAGATGGAAGTTTAGAGATTAAGAATCCTTCCAAATCAACTCCTTTGATTTCATTCTCCCAAAATTCCAGACCTTGCTTCTCCAGCAATCCATCATCAGGCCATGCTGTACTTGCAACATGTGGCTCATCGGGACCTACTGTTGCTGCTGGAACTATAGTTGAGCATATCTGCAAGACAACTAGGAAATTAACCAGGTAAAAAGTGTTCAAATAAGACTTCTTCCCCTGCTAAACATCATACCAAGATTATAGATAACAGCACTCTATGGCTAGACAGAACCATCCATAAACTAGGGATACATATCTCAAATGGATTTCAGCCAAATACAATGAATAAAGATTGCAAAAAAACAACATTTTGATATTTAAAAGAGAAAAGAATACAGCATTGACTATTATGGAGAAGAGGAAAGTAATGAATACATTGGTCAGCAAAAGATATGCGCATTTCATCAATATGCAGATGCAAGAAGAAAAACATGTACCTGTGTCCAACTGATGTCCCTTCTCATGTGACATAATAAACATCATAAAACAGTATCACTATTCTTGTAAGTTGAAAACATCTTCTTGAACACACCAGTCTCAACCTAATTACCTATTCCAGTAATCAAACCAACCTAGCCCTAATATTAGAGAGTTTGATGATCAACAAACAGGCGTGGCAAAGTTGACAGCTTGGGCCTCCATCAACTTGCTCCAACTTGGTTTTACCTAGCAGCATTAATATTTACTCACTTTTGAGTCCTAGTCTTTGCCTTTGAAGAATAAGTGTGAGTGTCTCAGTCTTCTTTGAGTGTTTTATTGTTCATACATACCTTACAATTGAATTACAAATGAAAACAACCAACTACAATTACTCAACTTTGGATCAAGATCCTTGTTTCCAAGAGGGATTTTTAACTTTCATAACTATTTGTCCTTGGATTATATTGCTTGGAATTGACCCATTTTGTGTTTTTTCCCTCAGGTTATGTTTACATGGTGTTGGTGTTTATTTACTCTTTAGATCGTAAAATCTTTGTATCTAGTCCCAGTGACCTTTGTGGATGATATGATCTTTCTTGCATTCTTCTCTGAAATATTCCCCTGCATCTCAAAATAGTATTTTCTACCCAAAGCACATCCTTTTCATGGGCATGATAAGTTCAATATGAAATCCCAAAGGAAATAGGAGCACATTGAAGCTTCCTTTCTTTTACCCAAATCCCGAAAAGCATCTTCTTTAACATATACTTAAACTATTTTGAATCCTCCCCCTTCATTATTTTGTTAAAGCAAGCGCAACAGACATTAGAAGTACACAATGGTTGGTCTGCTTTAATCAGAAGCTAGCTAAGGTGTTTGCAATTTGCATTGCAATTTTTGTTCTTATGATTTTGCAACAATCACCTGATCCCTTAGCTCCTGCATACATATTTGCTGCTTCAACTATGCTTTCTAGCCCATCAATTCCCTTTTCAAAAGCTATGGTAGCCTCATCATTAAAAATTGTAAATATTTTGATAAGATTTCCAAATTGAAATTAAATGTCCTAGGGATGATTGTCACATCTTAAAAAACTTAAAAGCGTCAACATATTTGCACCTTTCATTGAATAATTATTATTTGTGCCTAGTAGTGTATGTCACCTAAATATATTCCTCAGCTTTATAGTAAAACAAAATTTAGTTCCATTGAAGCCTACTCCCCCCCGATATTCCATCAGCCTCCTGGCCTGGTAAACTGGCAACAAAAAAGAGCCACAGAAAATCTAATCTTGAAACAATAAAGATTTTTAAAACACCCTGTAAGATGCAAAATTCGCAAGTCTTTTGTTTCCTTTTCTGTGGGTTTAATACTGTGCATTCTATCCTTGGGAGCCACTGAATAAATTCCAAGAGGAATCTTTATACTACAGACTAGAAGATTATTGCAAAAAAGCAATTTCTCCTCTAACAATTTCACGAGTTGAATTTCTAAAAATCATATTTTTAGAACTAATCCATACCATCTTAATTGCTATTTTTAAGAGTGCAGACTCATTACTAATGCCATGAAAAGAATTGATAAAAATATAATCAAACTTAATGAAAGCTTTTATGGAAATAACAAGCATTTGTGTGATAACAAAAGGCTTATATGATGATTCACATCTATATATCATAACATTATCACCAATCTTAACAATATTTAATAATCTCACAACCACCTTTGGCAACTTAATTAATAACAGCTTAATGGTGAATCCCCACAAATCTTTCACATACACATTAGCTTTCTGGAATTAGTTTTCTTATTCTAGTAAGAAATGTATGGTTAAAATTTAAGGACAGTCCACATAAGTGAGTATTTTCACATAGAAGCAATGCCTTTAATATGATATCCATTGTATTTTAAATATTAACCTGAAATTGCTTCATGACTTCAGACCACGTACATGAAGCATAGTAACTCTGTTCCTTTATACTACTAAGGCATTTCAATTTAGTGGCATTCATCCATTCAAGTATGAAGGATTTATGCATACACTACAGCTACATTGCTTGTGTTTGTATCTTTTCCTGACGTGATGTAATTGGACAGAAAGGGTCATAACCAAATATTATAAGTTACTCTTCTCTACTTGCCCTTACTTTGTTAGGTTGAATTTAATATAATTCCCTTCCTAACCCATCAGTTTGCCTTTCTGCCTCTTCCCTTCCCGTCTTTCTCTTGTTTAATTTTTTTTGTCATATATGAAACATATTATTTCACAGGACAAAGAGTAAAGTTTAACAGAAGGGTCACAAGGAAAATCTCTTCCTTAAAAACCAAAAACCTAACATTTGAGCTTGTGCACCAAGGGGCCAAGATTCAACATATTTATGAAAACAATTTGAATTTAATTAAAAACATCAAATTTCCACAGCCCATAATATTTATTGTATGTTATTTTTGGAGAACTATTTAGTATTGTGCATCAACATTTTGGATCACACTCCATGATACACATCAGGATGATAGAGAGCTGTAGGAGAAAAATAATTGTTTTGCAGACCAAAACTAGATAAAAAAAGTTAGGTGTGGGGTAAAAGTGAAGGTTACACATGATTCAAAGTTTATAATTAAAGGCTATAATAAATTGAGAAAAATTAAATAAAAGCTAAGTAGATATCAAAATCACCAATACATTTATTTTATGGTAGACCATGTAAGATGCATATGCCTTATTTTATAGAGTAGACTGCAATGCAATTAATATTTGGTGGTTAAACAGTGTTCTACTTTAAGCTGAGGATTATATGCATATGTCATTTTGATATATATTAGGCATATGCATCTTATAGATGGCATACCGTAAATTAAGTTTATTTAAGTATATGCATATATATCAATATATAAGTTTAATTCGCTTATTTATCTATTTTTTAAATGGTATTATCTTTGTTTAATTAAATTTATTTCCAATTAGTTTTTATTTAATTTCTCTCAATTTATCTTAGTATTTATAAACTTTGAATCACATGTAATCTTCACCCTTAACCCACCCCTGACTCTTTTTACCTAGTCTTGGTCTGCAAAACAATTATTTTTCTCCAGAAGCTTTCTATCATTCTGATGATGGATCACGGAGTAAGATCTGAAACGTTGATGCAAAATACTAAAAAGTTCTTACACAATTGAATCCAGAAATAACATACAATAAATTTTTACTAGCACATTCAGCTCACTTGAAATTTCCCTAGGATGAGAGGGCATGGATTCCTCTTGAAAAGCATCCTTACACATTGAATTCCACAGGAACCAATAGCAATCAACTAAATAATGTGCCAACACAACTTGCAACTGTCTCTAATCATCCAGTAATCCCAAGCAAGATTTCCTCTCCATGTGATCGCTGAATAAGGATCTCATCTATCGTGTAGCAACCTATTTTATTTATGGGCACTAATAGTCAAGAATCCATGCTATTTGTAAGTCATTGATGTAGTCTTTTGAGGAATATTGTAATTTATTACTATATACTGAACACTTAAGATTAGTAATACAGAAATATTCTTCACAAATACATCAATATTTATCTTCAAATTGTTAGTTAAACAATTAATTGCATAAGCTTGAAGGGTGCCTAAATTGCTAGTAGTTACTTATTCAGGAGCCTACTTTTCCCTTGGGAGTTGTTGCATACCCAGGAAATGAAACAATAAAACAATGCAATATTAAATTATTGATGGATGCTCCTGACAAATAATAGGTCCATGATAAGTATTAGTTGATGGTGAAAAATTTCAGTCAATTTAAGAGCTTAGCATATACGGTATTTTGTATCACCACTAAGTTAACCTTGAATTTCATCTCCTAGTGTAAAAATGAAGAACACACAGTTAAGCCAGTGTGCGCATCTACCTCAGTTTGCACCCAGTGCCATAACACCTCCCACTACAATGTACCACATATAAAGACCATATTACTCTGCTTTCCTGGCAAGCACCCAATGTTCATGACATGATTTTCTCATCTCAACATTATAAAATAATGCATCTTTAACAGAAATTAATCTAGATAAAGAATTGTATTCGCGTAAAATGGAAGTAGATAATATGTTAAGCAAAATTAAAGTGATCACACATGAAAATAAAATTGGTTCTGGAATAAAGGGCTGGCCACTATCAAAGAGAGAACTCCCAGACAAAAGGTAGATAAGAATGGATTAAAAAGACATGTAGCCGAAATTTAAGAGTTTGAAACATTAACTGCCTTTATTATAGTTTAGCCTATAATTATACACTTCTCTTATTAAAAGAAGCATTCAGAAATAGAATCATATCATAGATGGTATGCAAAGCAATAGAAATATAAAGTCAGCGCCAAAATAAAAAGTTGGCCCAAATGGAAAACATTGACCTCTCATATATTTCATAGTTATTCTCTACAACACAACTCCATTAGTGGTAACAAGAAATTAAGAACTACCAGCCATCAACTTGGATCAGCCAATTTGACTAACTAGACCTACTAACGCATAAGAAACTTTTATAGATGAAACCATGACCTAAACTAACTTTACCTTTAAGGTTGGAAAACTGTCAGTTCGTTAAAAACTACAAATAGTGGGCCACAAAGTAATTCACCCTACCACAAATGCTTGCAACATTGAAAAAGGGTGGGCCCCTTCACTAAACTTTTTATTTTGAAACAACTATATACATCATATTCAAAAGTGGGACTCTACACTTATTTGGATCACAAAATTGAACATGAGACATAATTCCCTTATCAGTGGTAGAATAAGGTTTTTGTCCTACTCTAGTGAATATACAAGCCCTCAATTTTCAACACATTAATATTAGGACACAAAATATGGTGGGCCAAACATGACACTAATTTAAATGGTCATCTTTCACCAGTTCTTTGAAATGGGGCCCAGCATAAATTAATGAATCCATTGTACCATTCACATGACTGAATATAATGTAAGGGGACAAACATATTACTCTCAAAGAAACTTCTTTGAAAGATGTTTGACTCACAAGTTATGGCAGAAGCTTAATTGCAACTTCCAAAAGTTTATAACAAGTCTTTATCCATAAATTAACAATTGTTATCCCCTTGAATAAATTGTCCCTAACCTATAACTCACAGGAATTTTATACCACACTTACCACAGCTCTATACTGATAATAGCTTAGAGTTTTATGAACAACCTATTAGGATGACAACTGGTCGGGGAATTCACCATTGCTTAACTAGTTTCTAAAAGAAACTCCACATCTCTCTCCACTTTGTAAATGTATTGCTCACTGAAGATGACTCGTGAATTCAAGTGTTTGTTTTGCAGGACTACAACAGAAAACTTCATGGCAAAAAAAGAAGCATACTTTTGGTGCCCAAATATGGCACCAACTCTGCTATATAGCAAATAGATTATTCAACAATTGAAATAATATGATCCTATTGATTGATAAAAGATGAATAAAATAAAGGAGTTAAGCAATAGTTGGCAATTATTAGGCAAGGGGATTATATAGTCGATTCTTTCCTTCCATAGTATCATAAGTAATGCATACATAATCCTTTTCCTTTGATTAAGAATAAAATATGCCCGCTACTCTCTTTAGCTCCTAAGAAATATGTTAGAAAAAGATATTTAAACTTCAATTCCTCTTCCTCTTTTTCATTTCTTGCTTTAATTCCAAAAGTGCACTAAAGATACAGTTAATGTGATATGCCAACAAGAAACAATATACCCAAATCCACTTCAAATATATTACATATGCCTACCTAGATAGCTTGAAATTATTGAAAGCAACTATAAATTGTTTTCAAAAGGGTCTCTTATAAAATAGTGGTGCTAGCAAGGGTTGATGGTGAATATTTCTGCTGCTATTCCAAGAGAGAAAGCAGCTGGGCATGAATAATCTTCATTTCAACTAGCGGAATGTCTTCATTGTTGTTAATGTGAAATACTCAAAATACCCCAATCCAATGTGGCCATAATCAATCTAGATATTTCAAAAACCAAAGTTCATTAATATTTTGCTTTCACACATATTTACCATGCCAGGCTTTCTTCTTATATTGAGCTGATTTCTTTGCCCACTAACCTAGAAGCTGTTTCCAATTAAGCTCACAACATTTTTTTAAGAGGGTCCCAAAATCACTTAATTATTTGCCAATGCCAAGAAACCCTGAATTCCAAAGGAATCATCAACCTTGTCCACACAAAAAGATGAAAATATTTACACTCTATTCTACATTTTTATGAATCTGAAATGAGAATAGGGTAGCAAAAATGTTTATCTATCCAATATTTATTTCCAATGGCACAAGCCCTATGTCATGTAAGAACAAAAATCATCTCAAAAGCACAATATATTCATTTGTTCTACTATAACATGCACTGAACTTATGATCATGTCCATAAATCTTCTGCACAATATTTCCACAAGGCAACCTCTAGATAATTATACAACCTTAAGATGAATGCAAGTCTATAAGCATCATTCCCACGCTAATTCAATGGTGTTTTCAATTTGGTCATCTCGATGTGCATGAACCTCTGCCCATTTTGTCAACTATAGGTATAAAACTACCGTGTCAATTAAGATGCATAAAAGGACTAGCAAAATCTAGCCACCACTGGTCAAAACCTTCTTAAGCTAAGCTAGGGTGTAGAAACAACTGTTTCCCTATTCTGCAGCATACATGCATTGCTTTCCATCCTGCAATAGATAAGATTTTAGATTACTTTAATCCTACCAAAAAAGGACATTGTAGCACCCTCCTTGGCTGCCTGTCCTCTTGGAAACTCATTGTATAGTTCTTTAAAATTTAAACATTCTAATAAGCTTGTGTAGCATAATACATCTTTGGTAATGAAGCTTTCTCCTATAAAATATCATCTTTATCAGTTATATCATTGTAAAGGTCCAGCAGATAATACTTAAATCTCATTGGCAAACTTGACATGGTCCCTAAAGCACCTATCAGGTTGGCGATTCATGTCTTAAAATTTGCAGTGACAGTTCCATTCACATTACAGGCATATTGTATATGCATCCTTTGTAATCATCTCCAGACTCCAACATTACTAGTACCTTCTTTTATAAGAAAAATGGAGTTGAATACTCAAACCATTCTTTGAGTGGCATCCAGCCTTGATCAATAAGCTTTCATGTGTAAGCAGCTCAAAAGCATTAATATACCAACCGTACAGAGTAAGGCAAGAAAGAAAACCAGATTGATGTCAGACCTGTTGTAAACATCTCTGGAAAGAATGAACAAAAGAAGCTGTATTTATGTCCATGAATGAACATCAGTCAAAAGGGCTGCAAATGCATCCTGTTAGTAACCACAGTAAGGGGCTGGCTAGAGAAACCATGTAAATTCCAGCAAAAAAATATTTAATTGTCATATTTTTTTACTAGACCTACATTGCAGTTATCTACAACATATAGCGGTATTCTAAAGCTACCTAGTTTTCATATGTTCGTCTTTCACCAAGCAAAACACCTCATTCAGGTAAGTATTAGCTAAAATATCATATTTAAAAGAACTATTATATAAACACTATATCAGAATGCAGTCAAAACTCAATATAAGAATCAAAGACTGAAAGTCAAGCTTCACTGTTAAAAATAAAATACTTCTCTTAATAAGTTTAGAACAGACTGAGGAGCCCGAAAATCAGTGTCCAAATCTCTACATTTGTGTGCCAATAGAAACAAAGTTCCTTTTGATACAGCCCTAAACACCAACACCTCAAATGTAAAGTCATTCATAAGGAAACTGTAGAACCATTGCACAGGGCCATAACATTATTTAAAATCTCAACATTATTCGAAAAACATATCAGCATAAAAGGATATAAAGCATAGTTTAACATACATGAGGAGAACTGAAATGAGATCGCATCAATGGCATCCGCCAATCAAGAAAATTAGACTTTTTAAATGAAGAATTCCATTGAGATTTTCCCCGAACAACTTGGTGATGATGAATAGGCCTCCCAGTACATGAAGGATACTTTTGTGGCTCATGGAAATTGGATATAAAGTATGGTTCCTTAACCCACATCTTTGATTTTTTCCTGATTCCATTGAAACTTGAGGAAAAGGGTGAGTCTCCATTGTCTTCCAACCGCCTACACACCCAAAATTCATTATGTTAGTAATATGTTGAAGATGTACACATTTTTAATACCAAAGTACAAGAGAATCAACAAAATTTAAAATACCATAAGGTTATCTGGATCTCGAAAAACAGATTCATTCTATAAATGAGATGATAACATGAACAATAGAAGTGACAAAACACTGAGAAAGACACAAAAATCCACTTTTAGTTGATTCTTCAAAGCTTTTTGCATATAAGTCCAACCAGAAATTCCGGGAAAGAGGGGTGTCAATGAACTTGCCAAAATGAACAAGATGGATTCATGGCTTTGTTTTTGGAGGTCAGAGACCTTAGCTAAAGAATACTGATCATGCAAATGCAGAACTAATAAATAAATCTTCTAAAAGCAGAATTGGGAACAGATTAGAGATAGGAGATGTAAGGTAGTTATTCTAATAAGTTTGCTATTAGATCTCCCCATGTCAAGTGTTCCATAGATAAGGTTGCAGATTACTTAACAACGAATGGATCAACTTTAGAGGAGGCAAACATATCATAAGGAAGAACAACGATATTAGCGGAGGGATTAAATAATTTTATAGTTTTGATGGATGCACATATGACTTCATTCACCACATTCAAGCACGACCCATTCCACAGGGAAGTATGCAAAAATAATGTTGGCAAGTTATGTGTTGCAGAAAGAGGGCCTCATACTGGGTATCAAGCATTGTGCAATGGGCTGAGTCCTCACTTTCAAAAGATTCTCTGTGCTTCAGGCAGATTCATTAATGCTTTTCAATTGATTCAGTTCTTTGTTTTATATTTGTAGTGTCCTACCCTGTTTGCTACTAATTTTTTGCTCCTTTCCTCTGTGTAATTATACCAAACAGTTTGCATAATCTGATTTCTCACTGTGTTCAGCACTCTTCACCATAACATTTTAACAGTTTGCAAGATATGTTTTATGAGGGGTTCAGTTTGCAGACTTTATTTTGCTTCTGGTTTAAGGACAAGATGATATGTGTTGTTTGAACACTTTAAATGCAAAGGTGATATCGAACTGATATACATAACTGCTGCAAAGTATTAAAGTAAAATTACAGAGATAGAACATATAAACCTGACCTTTTATTTGCAGAAATATGTCTCAGTTTCAAACAAGGATTTGATGTTATCAATCTTAATATGCTGAAGGTAACAACAATTATCAGTCAACCAGGAATTAACAGCAGTATAAGACTAGCTACAACAGCAATATAATGCTCAGAAGCCCTGATAGCGCCTATCAGCATTCCACCATATTGAGAAGTTGCAGCTCCTTAGTTGCTGCATATACTGGAGTTAACCCAAAGAAAACAATTCTGAACTGGACTGCACTGAAGAAACGCCCCCAAAAACTCCCACGTCCAGACTAGAACCTCTTCCATGTCCTCCTGTTTGAAGCTACAACTCTCTAAACTCCACGTTTGCTGCCTAAAGGTTATGCCCAGCAAATAAGCACCCAAATGCCTAGTATAGCATACACAGCATCACCTCTTAGTCCCACACTTCCCTGGGCAAGCAAGTCGCAGCCAGCATATGATGAATTTTGGAGCTGCAAGACCCACGTCTAACTTCCAATAGCAATCTTTCACCTTTATTCTTTCTATGCCCAATAAAGAGATCTTTAATCCTAACATATATCAGCGCACATAATTACTTTAACCACCTACATCTTCAGCAAGAAATTTCACATTTTTTGTCTTTAGCACCAAAGAACAGAATGATGTGAGTTCCCATGATTCACAATATGCCTAAAAGCTTTGATTTCCTTTAAAATTTGTCTGATATGACGAATGCAGCAAATAATCAGTCCTCACACACGGCAAGAACGAGGCATTCAGACATAACTCAAACTCCTTCAATTAGTATTCCCGACTATTCATACAAATGAATCCCTTCTTAGCACCCATTATTTTGTTTCTTTCTGATTTGTCCTTTGTGAAGATCTATCATTTTCCAAATGTTAGTCTTATCTTTAGAATGGAAATCAATGCCCAGCTGTAGATAAGTCAATTTTTTTATGTTATGGCTAGCATAGGATGCTAGGCCAAGATTGAAATTAGCCCTTTTAAATATTGAACCAATACAAATGGCATTCTAAAATTTTTGAAATTGGATCGGCCATGAATATAAACCCCAAATCATTCAATGAAGCACACATGCACACAGCACCAAACTTCCATAAACCAACACTGCAAACCTGATAAAATTGGCAATAGCAAAATGTTCGACTTCAAAATCTGCAATTTCGCAATCACGCACAAGCTGAGACTCTACATGAATACCGCAGCATCAACCAGGGTAGATCTCTCATCACCATAACCAATCCTCAAAACCCAAGGGTTTCCAGGGAGAAAATATCATAATCTTCAACATACTCAAATTCAAAACACCTTTTTATAAGTTCAAGCTCAACGCCCTAATTAGGGTTGAGCAACCTTTTAATTTAATTTTTCAATTCACCTTAGGTCTCCCTAAGCTGCCAATATAGTCAATTTATTAAATTGAATAGCGTTAGTTAAATATTAAATTTCACTTTATATTTTAACGTTATTTTAAAAAATATCTCCAAACACCTTATGTCACCAAGATAACATCAAATTAAGCAATAACCAACTATCCAAAAACAGAAACTCTGTCAACAACCAAGTTGGTGTCCAAAACTGACACTTACTATACTCCAAAAAGTGTCAGACATCTTTTAAACCATCTAAGCATATTGGCGACATCAAAATACTTCTCTGAACTGGTTCACACAAACCCTGAAAGTCAGCACTAGATACACTACAAGAGACCCCAAAATTTGGGACATTACATTGTGTGCCAATTTTGGTTAGGAAGCGAGGGGAAGAACAATCTCAAGACAAGTGCCTTAGAAAGCAAATGAAAATGGTACAGAGAGGGAATCAAAGAAATAGAATGGCTCAACTGAAACAACACAGGCAAGGTGGCTAAAGTTATTGCAAAATGTATTTACACTAAGATAAAGGTTGCAGCAACAAGATGAAGCTGAAAAAGAAAATGCATAAAAAGGTAATTGGAGGACAGATAAATGCACAAGGTGTTGTGGAGGAGGAAATTACATGGATAATTCCAAAGGTGATGAAATATTATAGATCAGGAGATTCATGAAGAGCATACAATGTAAAACACTAGTTTAGAATATGATATTTAGTAGTTGTTGCCAATTGCCTAGGGTCAACCAAAGTCACACCGCAAGGCTGTATTTTATGCTTGTTTGCTACATTTGTATTCCTGTCAATCTTGAAAATTTTCTGCATAAAAGAAAAGGATATTTGTTGCTTAATAATAACAAGAGATGTATTCTGATAATGGGAAGGGTTATGAGGAAATAATAGCAGGAGTTAGGTGATCAAACACCATGGAAAATGTCATTAAGATGAATTTTGATAAGGATTCATCGGGTAATCTAACTCCAACAGGAGCCAGAGGTATCTTGAAAAGTTATTGTGAGAATGCATTCATGCTTTCTCCGTCAATCTAGGTATTTAAATGAACACAACACCAGCAAACACCCTGATGGAATGTTTACAATCTGTAAGATCTTTAGCAGATAGCAGTTGACACTTCTGATTTTCCATTGGTCAAGAATGACAATATTTTTTGATGAAGGATGATGAAGGGGCAGAGGCATGTTTCCTAAGTGCAACAGGGAACAAATAGCTTGCACAAAGGACATTAATAATTCAAATTTCAAACGTAAGTTTATTTTGAGTTTTTAAGTTTCCAAAATATACCCAAGATTCCTAGTACAACATGGAACAAATAGCTTGCACAAAGGATAATAATTATTAAAATTTCAACGATAGGTTTATTGCGAATTTTTAAGTTCCAAAAAATATCCAAGATTCCTAGCTTTTTTTACTATTTTAAATGATTTTATTAATTTTTATTGCTGTTTCTTTCACTGGTTTTTTTCCCTTAGTAAGGTAGCCTTGGTTGCATCTTTTTTCCAATTTTTTCCTCATATTTGTTAGTTTTAAAGCATGTACATATTGGGATCCATATAGTTCATAATGGCTGCCATTAGTTCTAGTTCAGTGGGCCCAAGGAAAAAAGGTCCTTTAAATTTGACCACGCATCACATCTTTGGCAACATGTCATGATGATTGAGCAGCTTCTTCAAGATGGGGGTTTTCTTTGGCATTGTAATCAGTACCAATGCAAGTATAAGAGCTTGTATGGTCAATTGGAAGCTCACTTACGTACTATGGCCAGCTAAGGAATTGGAATTTATCCAAGGCAAAACAAAAAGGGGTTGCAATGGTGCAATTTCTCTTGTATTTTAAAAAGAAATAAGTAGCAACTATTGTAACTAAGAGCACAAAATAAGAATCCCATACTTTATCCAAGAAGGGCTAATGCAAGCCTCTTTCATGCCCATCTTTTGCCTCTCCAATAGTGGCTGCCACAAATTGTTTCATTGTGACACCATCTTCCCAAGAAGACACTAATATCCCTCAATCTCACAAAAGCAGCCAATTAGATAGGGAATTTTTTAAATGAGGTAAGGGGCATTGAAAATTGTTTAATGCGCTACCTAATAAAATGAATACATGAATTACTAATAGAGATGACAATGCATACCAGATACAGCAGTAAAATATTTCTTTATTCACTCATGAAATTACTACAAAAAAAGACCAGAGATGGCCAGCCAAGGATCAAAGCCGATCCAACTAGATCATACTGCTTTCCTTGACAATACACAATCTATTTAAAAGACCTGATGATTGCCAAGAGGAACAAAGCCAACACTTAAAACTACCCGAAGTTGACACACAACTAATACATAGTTGGATAACCAATACTATCAAAACATATTAATAGACATTGTACATTGACTATATCATCCCTCCCACAAGAAAAAGTTGTCTTCCTGACAACAAGGAAAAAAAAGTGAGCATCAAATAACATTCAATAAGATTTTCTAAATTGATGACAATATTGTAGACAAACTTGGAAGTGTATTGTGCAAACTCGAACCATGAGAGTACTTGGAAAATCAAATGAGTTTGATGGGGCTATGGCAACAACACCACTAGGTCAAGGGGCAACACCCCTTGCAGGGATCTAGGGCAGCACTCTACAAGGGTGGATCGAGAGGCGAAGCCCCTATCACCAAGCTCAAATAAAGATCTTTAAAACCACACAGACCTTCATGGTGCACATCATTTTCGTGATTTTTTACGAGGCAAAAAAAAATATTGACAAACCCAGAAAATAGAGATTTTGGAGTGTTTAACCAGCATCTGATGTCAATCGGGAAGTAAGTCGTACGATGGTTGATTGTCGTGTGATAAAGGCCAATGTAATCCTCGGTATTTGTCTCAAAGAAGCCACTTGCAGATGTCATACCACCCCAATCACAAAAAAATTCTAAACATCATCGCCTGAAATGGACTATTGTACTATGCAAAGTGAGAAGATCATTGAGAGCTTTACACTGAGTGATGCCAATAACTAGTATGCCACCGTACTGTTGGCAAATGCACATACTCACCAGTACTGTTCAGAGAACCCAAGAGGCATTACAGGAAAGCACAAGATTCAGTGACAGCCTAAAACTGATTTTGACAGATATATTCCAGATTGTAACCCACCGGTTACAAGAATCTAGGCAGGACTCCACTGACAGTGAATGACAACCTTTGTCATTGATGTCAAAAGGGGGAGTAGTAGAGATGAGAAAAATCAAAAAGTAGAGATCATCTGCTCAGGGGGAGCACACATCTGGTACAATTTTTTGGTACAGTTTTTGGCAAGATTTTTGGACTTCAATTTTTGGATACATTCTTGAATTTTTCTCATGAGTGTTGCCATCAATGCTAAAGGGGGAGATTGTTGGCAAATGCACACTCCAATGAGATATTGTAGGTGATTGAAGGTATTGTCATTGATGGCAACCTTACAATCATGTTATACCGGTAGGCAGACACCAGCACTGGCACCGACAGACTCTACACCGGCATACAGAACACCAGCACTGAAAAGGAAGATTACCGGCACCCTGGCCGACAGCAATTTTGTATTAATGTATTTTGTAATTAATTGTAAAATCTTTTGTAAGCCGACATGGCGGATTGTAATATGACTCATATATGTATGAGATCATTGTAGATCATTTAGGATATGATATATGCGAAATATGAATAGAAGGTAGCAGACCTAATATGTGAATTAGTGGTTAAGGGTTTATGTATGTAGCAGAGCTTAAACCGGTACTGAATCTGGCACAGCAGATGCTAATCTGAAACAGTACAAGACATTGGATTTGTATAATCCATTTTTGTAAGTCAGTGTGACTTCTTTTGTAATTGAGCAATGAGCTCTAGGCACTTGGCCTTCCTGCATGTGCAGGCCCCTATTGTAGCAGTAATATTCTCTTATTGGCCAGTAAGTGAATATTGTGGGTCACAAATCCCACCAAGGTTTTTCCCACGCCGGGTTTCCTCGTTAAAATATTGTGTTATGGTGTGCTTTTCATGTTGTGGTTGTTATTCTTATTTGCTGCATTATTTCTGGTTTACCGGTACACGGTTTTAATATGCTTTTCATGTTATAAGTTAAGAAAATATTATTACCAGTCAGATACTGATTCACCCCCCCCCCCTCTCAGTATCTTTGGGAATCCTAACACGCACTAGATAAGGGACTCACCATACGATTGAAGTATTTAGCCATACAATATGCACAATGGTTTACCGTATGGTGTGGAAGAAAAGAAGACGTCCTACAATGAGCAAAAGGAATAAATGCTTTAGTCATACTTTCTAAGTTGTTCCCTTTGTCAAGTGAAGATGTATTTTATGTCATTGTACTATGTGATACCTTTGTCATACACTGTGGAACTTATGTCGTACTATGTAGCTTTGTCATAAAAAATAATCTAACCATTTAATATAGTTAGCTTGTGTAAAGAGGCTTTTAATCAATGTTTCACTGAGATGTGTCCCCCCCAAAAAATCCACATCTCCTGTAGAGGATGTATCCAAGAAGGGGACGTTTCCAAGACTTGGGGACTTGGGGGAAACATCCCCCCCACAACACCACCACTTATGCCACCTCTAGCAAGGACACTGTTAGGTCACTTGCTATATGTCACATGCCGTTACATATTGATTGCAACCTTTAACTTCGTGAAAACTAGATGGCCTTTCATGGGGCACTCACAAATATGTTATATTGTAGATTTTGCCTTGAAGATTTCAATTCACCTCTATTTTTAAATATCAGCAACACCGCCCCCCCCCCCCCCACCACCACTCTATTGTCGTCCCCCCATCGTCCCCAAATTGTAGCTCCAAAATCCCTTCAATGTTTGGCTCCATCGAAGCCTAATTTTCCATCCAATCTTCTCCAAAATCTGAAACTAAGGAATTGAAGGAAGTTGCTTCCTCACTTACAGCTTGGTTCTCAAAAGCAATTGCATACTTCCAACCCTTGTTTTCGATGGAGATTGTAATCTTTTTCCAATTGTGATTGGCTTTGGCTGCTACCAGCCAACCCCAACCCAACAATCCATCGTACACTTTTTTCCTTAACGAAATGACCACAAAGCTTAACAAAAATGATTGGGTTCCAATAATTACCTTTTATCCCATTAAAACTCCGCGTACCTTAATACCTTGTTGATCTGCACCCACCAATTGAAAAGTTGTGAGCCAAATGGTGGCTTGCCAAGACTTTTACAAGTATCTTTTGAAAGTACATCCACACTAGACCCACCATCAACAATTATATTAGTGAGATTCCTTCCAAGGATCTCCATATTGACCATTGTCAATTTCTTTGTCATTGGATTGATCACTTGGTTGACCGGTAGTGGAGGTTTAGTTATTGGATCTTCATTCTCGCCCAATTCTAATAGGGTCGTAGGATGCACCATCTCATTTTACCCCAATATAGTATTTGTCATGACAATTCAAAGTTCAAGAATATTGTGATAAAACCACTACTTCGACTAGTATTGTAGTTTGAAGTACTTGCCTTGTTATAGTTTTCTGAGATTGTAATTGATTTATTACCATACTTGCATTTGCATTTGAGTGGTGGCATTCATTATTTGTAGCATTCTCCACTTCAACCCTTGCTTGGCAAAGCCTTTCTTTTTTGTACATGGGTCCGAGTACAAAGCCTTCTTTGCTTGGGCACAAGTAATAGCCAAGTACATAATTTTGCTTGTCAATATCAATTAGGTTGATGCTAGTCTTTTGCTTTGGACATCTAATGTCGTCATGATCTCTAGGTCCACACCATTTGCAAAATAATTGCACAATGTCCTACTTGTTCTAGCAATCACTCACAAAGTGTCCCCATTTGCTACATTGTCGTCATTGTACAACAGGATGTCCTTTGGTCTCATATTGTATTAGATTCCACCTAGAGATGTATTATGTGACTCCAATGGAGTGGACTGCTCCCCCTGCGTAAAGAGTACTTGTGTACTCCTACTCTTCAAATTATATGGGCATCCCTTTATTAAATGACCCATAACCTTGCAAATCTCACAAAACATCTTTCTAGGACAATTAGCTTTTGTGTGCCCCTCAATTATGCACTCGATACACCATAGTTCATTATTTTCTTTGATGGTTTATTTCTTCACCTTCAATTCTTCCATAACTTGAAGCATGCTCCTTTGAAGTTCTTCTACCATTCCTGTTAAGATATAGCCCTCATGAATCTAACTAATGGTAAATCGGTTATTATCTGGAGAGTGATATATTAACAGAGCATACAATTTGGAAATTAAACATAAACAAACTAATTGTTATGAACGGTTGCCTCTGTAGGGACATGTCCATACGTGGCAACTGCCACGTATGGACATGTCCCTACGTAAGCAACTTTTCCTCTTGTATTTAAACCGGATTCAATGATGGAGACGATCAATAACTCACGGCAATCAGTCTTCCAGAATCGCTGTCATTATTCTTCGATCCATATTTCACAACATGGTATCAAAGCCAGCATATTAAGAGAATAAATTAGACAGCCATATTACTCATAAGCATTTATCGGAAGTAAATAACAAATCAACGCAGAGGCTATATACGCAGAGGATATATCCGACTAAGAAAATATTCAAAATGTCAAGTAATATGAGAGTGGAAGATAGACTCGAAGGAGCCTCCAACTTCGTTTCCTGGAAGATACGAATCATTGCCATTCTTGAAGAACTAGAATTAGAGTCTTACATAGAAGAAAATCTAGACATGCCAAATGATGAACCAGAGAAATCTACCTGGAAAAGGCGTAATAATAAAGCAAAGAAAATAATTATTGACTCAGTCAAAGATCATATTCTTCCATCTATAGCCAGACTGCCTAAAGCATATGAAGTTAACAATGCGAGCAGAATGTTAACCTTGAAACAACAACTTTTAAACATAAAGATGAATAAAGATGAATAAAGATGATACAATATCTACATACTTTTCAAGGATATCTGAAGTAAAAGACCAATTACAAACTATTGGAAATGAGGTAGATGAACAAGAAATCTCTCTCACAGCCCTAAGAGGATTACCAATTTCATAGGAATCCTACATTCAATGTATTAGCAGAAAACCCCCCTTACCCAAATTCGAACAACTTAAGAATGAGTGCATTCAAGAGGAATCTCGACTAATCTCAAGAGGATTAGGGACAAATAAAGAAGGAGAAATCCAAGCACTTAATACAAATACCTTCAACAAAAAGAAAAAGTTCTCCAAACGGAAGAGAGGAAATAAAAACCATCAGAAAAGAGATATGTCTAAAATTCAATGTTACAAATGCGACAAATATGGGCACACTCACAGGAATTGTCCAGAAAGGAAGAAAACACAAGCTAGTCTAGCCGAAGTCAAAGGAGAAAACTCACTTTTCTTCTTAGCCCTATCAAACGAAATAAATACAAATAAAAACACTTGGATCGTAGACAGTGGAGCATCAAGGCATATAACTGGATTCAGAAATCAGTTTGAAACACTTAACGGGCACTCAAGTGAAGAGGTTACTATTGGAGATAACTCCACATATCCTATGAAAGAAATTGGGCCCTGTACTATCAAACTAAGAAATGGAGTATCTCTATAATTAAAGGATGTTTTGTTTGTACCTGGAATAAAAAGAAATCTAGTCTCAATCTCAGGCCTAGCTGATCAAGGATATCGGGTTACCTTCAATGAAGATAAAGTTCTACTCTGGCCTAAAAATACAAATATCAAAAATGCCATAATAGTAGGTTCAAGAGATGGTAGCCTATACAAACTATGCAGTGATCAAAAGGAAGCACTAAATCTTGAAGTTTCAAATAATAATGAATTATGGCACAAAAGATTAGGACACCTAAGATATAGTGCTCTATCCAACATAAAGAAGATTACTTCAGGACTGCCCCAACTAAAATCTGAACACACAGGTATTTGCAAAGGATGTGCCTTGGGAAAGAATGTGAAAGTTTCTTTTCCCTCAAGCGAGCAAAAATCAAAAGTTATTTTAGAACTAATTCACTCAGACCTATGCGGTCCCATGTCAACACCATCCCTAACTGGATCCTTATACTACATAATCTTTGTTGACGACTACTTTCGAAAAACATGGATATATTTTCTAAAGTGCAAAGACTCAAATGAAGTACTATCTAAGTTCAAAGAATTCAAGGCACTAGTAGAAAACCAGTCAGGGAAGAAAATTAAGGTGTTATGATCCGACAATGGGGGAGAATATACATCTGACAACTTCAAAGACTTTTGTAATTCTATTGGGATTAAGAGGGAGTATACTGTACCATATAATCCACAACAAAATGGAGTAGTAGAAAGAAAGAACAGAACCATAATTGAAGCAACAAAAGCCATGATGCATGACCAAAACTTACACACTTCATTCTGGGCAGAAGCTTCAAATACAGTAGTCTACATTCAAAACAGATGTCCGCACTCAGTTCTAGAAAACATAACTCCTAAAGAAGCTTTTACAGGGAACAAACCAAACTTAAGTCATTTAAGGATATTTGGCTGTCCCGTATATATAAATGTTCCTAAAGAAAACAGGACAAAACTAGAACCATCCGGAAAAAGAGGTATCTTCATTGGCTATAGTGAAAATACTAAAGGATATCGCATTTACATTCCAGGGAAAAAATCTGTTGAGATAAGTAGAGATGTAAAGTTTGAAGAAAACACTACACTCAAAGAACCTGAGGATAATAACATTACTAAAGAAGAAGAAGATCACATAACTGAGATTGAGAGGGAGAATATCATAGAAAATTCCAAACCTTTAGACACTGAGAGGGAGGACATCATAAGAGCTTCTGAACCTCTTTTTGATGAAAATATTGAAACACTCAATAACAAGAAAAGACCTCTATGGGCAAGGAAAATGATTGAAGAGAATAATGTAGAACCAAATGAAATTTCCAAAGAAAATAAGAGAACAAGAACTCTAAAATGTTATGCTGCACTTCTAACCGAACTCACAAATTCTGAACCAACAAATGTCAGAGAAGCCTTATCAAAACAGGTTTGGAAAGATGCTATGGTTGAAGAATATCAATCTATACTAAAGAATGATGTTTGGGATATAGTGCCTAGACCAAAAGACAAATCAGTTGTCTCATCCAAGTGGTTATTCAAGATCAAATATGCATCTAATGGCATCATTGAAAAACATAAAGCTCGCTTTGTGGCCAGGGGATTCTCTCAGAAAGCAGGAATTGATTATGAAGAGACATTTGCCCTCGTTGCTCGGTATACGTCAGTAAGAACAATCATTGCAATTGCAGCATCCAAAGGATGGAAAATTCACCAAATGGACGTAAAGACTGCCTTCCTAAATGGTTCAATTGAAGAAGAAGTATATATAGAACAACCAGAAGGATTCACCATACGTGATAAAAATTGCTATGTTTGTAAACTAAAGAAAGCTCTCTATGGGTTAAAACAAGCACCTAGGGCCTGGTATGCAAGGATAGACAACTATCTCTCCAAACTAGGGTACTCCAAGAACCTAGCAGATCCCAACATCTGCTTCAAGGCTTCAAATGGCAATATGATTATATTGGTCCTTTACGTGGATGATCTTTTGATAACAGGAGAGGATAATCTCATTGAGAAATGTAAGCAAGATCTGGCAGCAGAATTCGATATGAAGGATCTAGGGCTTCTACATTATTTTCTGGGATTAGAAGTATGGCAGAAGAAAAACTACATCTTCCTAAATCAAGGAAAGTACACCACAGATATTCTAACTAGATTTGGGATGATGGAGTGTAAGCCATTAGCTACACCAATGGAAACTAATTTGCACAAGCTGAAAATTGAGGCAAAAGATTCAGAACCTACAGATCCCACACTCTACAGACAAATCGTCAGTTCACTCATATATTTGGTAAATACTCGTCCTGATATCTGCTATGCTACAAATGTATTAAGTCACTTCATGTGTGAACCTAAGAAGATACATCTAATGGCTGCTAAACACATTCTAAGATATTTACGAGGCACAATCGGACTTGGCTTAAAGTATGAAAATGTTGAGATTCAACTTGAAGGATATTCTGATTCTGATTGGGCCGGAAGTACCACTGACCGTAAAAGTACTACAGGGTGTTGCTTCAGTCTTGGTTCTGCTATGATATCTTGGTTCAGCAGAAAACAATCAGCATTTGCACAAAGCTCCACCGAAGCAGAATATATGGCAGCCTCCATGGGAGCTCGTGAAGCGGTATGGCTAAAAAAGTTATTATTTGGATTATTTGGAAAAACTCTGAATTCAACAATAATTCACTGTGATAATCAAAGCTATATCAAGCTCTCAGTAATCCAGTTTTTCACAATCGATCTAAACATATTGAGATCCCTTATCACTACATAAGAGATATGGTAGATCGAAACGTCATAAAACTAGTGTACATCAGTACTGAAGAACAAAATGCTGATATCTTCACCAAGCCACTTGCAAGATTGAAGATAGAATACTTCGGAAGTAAACTTGGTATGACTAGATTATAATTGAGATTATTAGGATGAAATTCCTACCATGTGTAATTTGTTCATGGATAAATAAATAAAATGTATATTGCAATATTCTAACTGTGTTCAAGAAGATGACGATCTTCTTATGTTTAAGGTTACTATTTCAAGGTGACGATCTTGACAATAGTTGACCAAGTGTCAAGATTGACTAAATTAAGTTGTTGTCCCGGACTGTGCCGGATATCTTGATCCTAAAGTATGTGATCATCTCATGATTGACTTCTTAAGTGATTGTCCCGGACTGAGCTGGATATCATGATATTGAGTTTATTGTCATGACAAGACTGTATTACATGTTGTCCCAAATTGTGTCGGAAGTCATGACAGAATATGCTCCCAAGAAAATTACTTAGATCCACTCCTGCTAAGAGGGAGTGTTAAGATATAGCCCTCATGAATCTAACTAATGGTAAATCGGTTATTATCTGGAGAGTGATATATTAACAGAGCATACAGTTTGGAAATTAAACATAAACAAACTAATTGCTATGAACGGTTGCCTCCGTAGGGACATGTCCATACGTGGCAACTGCCACGTAGGGACATGACCTTGCGTAGGCAACCTTTCCTCTTGTATTTAAACCGGATTCAATGATGGAGACGATCAATAACTCACGGCAATCAGTCTTCCAGAATTGTTGTCATTATTCTTCGATCCATATTTCACAACAATTCCCAATTCATTGTCACCGTTGTCATTCGAATTTCCATCCTCCTCTATTTTTCTATTACTATGCAAGGACATTTTATTTTCACTTTCTATGTCCATTGCCTAATTGTAGGCTTCAAATTAGGACAAGGGTGGTACATCATTTTACTTAATGAAGTAGACCTTCAATGAACCACCACTTTTTTAGACCATCAATTTTACCAGCAATTTTTTAAGTCTGCAATTATAAGCTTGTATGTTTTTGTGCTTACCTTGTTTTGTATTGTAAATTTCTACTATTATTTCATTATCATCATGAAGCAATTTACACTCTTCTTCGAAGACCTTCTATAATCTCTCCCATGTATTTAAGGAGGCTTGATCAATTTTTGTATACCAGTCAATCTGTACACCTCACAAGGTGGCTAGGAAATATCATAGCTAAATTGCTTTATTGTCTTACCCATTTGTTGTCCAAATTGTTTCACAAATCTTACAATGCCTAACAAGATCCTCTAATCCATTGCTTGTAAACTTAGGCAACTTTTGCTTTTATCCACTAGGACTTGCCATGGTTTTGTTCTAATACCAACCAGCACCTTGAAAATACTTGCTTCAAATGTTCCAATGCTTCTCTCGCACTCTTGGCCACATAGGAATCCTCGACTCTTCCCTCAGCTTCAACCTTCCATGTTGGCGCTTAGCTTCTCCTTCGATTGACAACCTTCCAATGCCTTGAAGGCTACTCTTGTACAATTCTACAAAGGAATGTGACTTCATCTCCCAAATTCCCATGTCTAAAGAAGATTGTCTTGAGTTTTCAACTTGATTGCATTCTCGAGAAGGGCTCCGACTTGGGAATCATTACGTTGTATTTTTCTCAAGTGTTTCTTGTAATCTTCTTCTTCATTCCCTTTGCTTGATGATCCTTAACAGATCATCAAATCTCATGGTCTTGACCACCTTGTAACCTCTTCTCACCTTTATTGGGATATGTGGGCATGAATTGCTCAAATCTAACCCGATCTCTTTTATTGTAATAGCACCAAACATTTACTATTCTATCTTATAAATAAATACATGAATTAATAATATAGATGACAATTCATACCAGATATAGGATTAAAATATATCTTTATTCTTTCATGAAATTATTATGAAAGAAGACCACAGATGGCCAGCCAAGGATCAAAGTCGATCCAAATAGATCATTTTGTTTTCCTTGACGAGTGCCAAGAGGACCGTCAACAATCCAACGCTTAAAAGTTTAAAACTATCCCAAGTTAACAAACAATTAATATATAGTTGATAACCAATATTATCAAAATATATTAATAGACATTGTACACAAATGAGCACATTGTGCATTGCATTTACACCAATGTGCTTCCATTAAACTATGTGTGATCACCATATTGAAGGGAAATTGTGATGGCTATTAATCAAATACATGCAACTTATACAAGTCCTAAGTATGGAAAGGTGTGCACCACCTTAGTGGCAAAAGAAAAAAAATTATGGAGACATCTTTGAAGCCAATAAGGGATTTATGGGCCAAAACAATCCATTATTTCTACTGGATACAAAGATTGCAAAAACAAGTCTTTAATCAATATCATTGCAATATCCCTAAATGGGTATGTTCTTTTAAGGCAACTAATTGTGAGGGCAAATAATGGACACAAGCTTCATTGCCAACATCCTCATAGAATGCATTGAGATGGTGAATGTTGATACATTGTCCAAATCATAATAGACAATGCTAAAAATTGAAAGGCAACAAGTTCACTCGACAAACCAAAAAATTGCCATAGAGATAAAGTGGGTCAAAGAAATACACACCATGGCTAAGGAGATGTTTGTGACAAACATATGTCATGAACCATCTTCAGGTCCCTCTTCAAGTTGCAGTTGTTGAAATTTGCAGGTAAGTTTACGAAATTTCAATATTATATTTTTTGATCTGCTTTAAGTTTGCTAAAAAAACAAATTATATGATATATCATCTTAATTTCTTAAATTTACACCATATCAAACTGTTGAGACTAGATTTTCATCATATACAATCATCTTGAGATAACTTGTGAAGGTGCAAGAGGCATTGAGAACCATAGTCATCAACGAACTTCGAAATAAATGAAAGAAGTCAAATTCAGAGATGTCGATGACAATTAGTGGGCTCATGTTGTAATGTCCCCATTTTAGGGTTCTCTTGTAATGCAGTCAATTCTGACCTTTTCGATAGATCTATGTTTTGTCTGAGGGATTGTTTGGTGTTTCCAGTGAGCTTAGGTGGTTTGACGGACTCATATGCCACTTTCCAAAGTGATTTCCAAGTTCTAGCGTGCTCTCCAAAAATCTTGGAGAGGTCGTCTATTAATAAGTAAGTTACCCGGTTGGCTTCATTTATCATTATTCATCATTGAGATTCCTCCAATGCAGTCAGATTTTGATTCCAATGCATTTTGGCAATTTCTGCAAAATGGGTGTATTAATGGCTTATTTTAATTGTTTTTCCTAAGGATGCTTAAATTATATTAAAACATTTTACAAGCATCTAAGCATTATAGCTCACAAAACAAGGGCAAAAAGTTTTAAATAATGGACGCATTACATAAGGACTTTGCATGTAAAATTTTCATTATTTTAATTAAAAGGTCGTTTTTTAAGCTTAAATGAAGTTTCAATATATTAAGTGAATTTTTAAATGGTGTTTTCCAAAAGTTGGTGGGAAAAAGTATAAAAGGGAGTTGAGGGAATCATTTGGCATTATGCAAATTATCATTTTCTCTTCCTTGAAACACATGGGAATTTGGAAATTGAACTTCGTTTGTCTCACCATCTAGATGACGGAAACCCTCTCGAAGATCGGGTACAGTGGTGAGAGATCCACCCTGGTTGATGCAGTGGGATTCATTCAGGGTCTCAGTTTGTGCAGAAAGGGATTTCCAGGATTCAAATTTGAGGAGTTTGTTATTTGTTCAAGATTGCCAGGTTTGAAAGGTTCAAGTTTATGAAAATTTATGAGTTGTATGAGTGTGTGGTGAAAGTGAACGACATTGTGAGATTTAATTATATCTGCTGATTAAAATAATCCAATGTTGAAATCTCAGAGAATAAATTTAATTTAGCAAAGTTGTTATGATGCAAGAAGGAACAAAGAAAACACATGTACATCATGGTACCTCCATGGCCAAGGCTTTGTTTACTTTCAGCCTCTTGCAATCAAAGTTTATCACAAGTATGCACCATTTTTTGAACTTTCTTATTTTTCTTTCACAGCTATATATTATGTTCTATAATTGTTGAACTGACTTTCAATTTCAATTGATTTCAAGTTTTTCTTTGGCTAAGTAAACGTGGAGTACATACTCCTTTATCCACTCAATTAAGTACAACTAGTTGGCCGCAGAAAAAAAAAAATAAGTTGGTCTATATGCATTCCAACTTGAACCTCCAGTCACATAAGCAAGTTGAGTACGAGGAGGGGGTAATGAAGAATTGGATGTAATCCCTGAGTGTGCTGACTTAAAAGCTTTTGTTGCATAGCTTGCCAAAATCGTTTTAGAATATAAGGAGGCTCTTCCATAGGAAATGGCTAGTGGAAGTGGCACTGTAGGTGCTTGTGGTTCAAATGACCAAGTGCAACCTTGATGCTCTCGATGAAGTGCAATATGAAAATTATTGATTGTATCTTGTATTGATTTGGCATTTGGCATTCAAATATAAATTATCTTTATCATTATCAGCTGTGTTTCAATTTTTTTCACAAGTTATGAGTATTTTTATATTTTTTTAATATTATGCATATAAAACAGACAAACCCAACTGTACTAAACCTAGGAAAAAAGTCACCATACTGGGGAACCCCTAATCCACCCTGTGCCTAAACTATCAACTCAGGTTTGAACCATAATTATTGCATTATTGTCACGGCTGACCATTTAAATGGAAATAACACACCCTCCACTCTTGGGAGAATGCTAACTCACTCTATGCCAATGGCAATCAATCCTTTTGCCTATTTCTCACATCAATCCTATCAGTGGTCACCAATAACTCAAACCTTGCTTTTCCCTTCGAGCCAAGTGGCATATGTCTTGTTTACCCTCTGTATTTTTCTCTATCTTGCTCTGTCATAGCCATGGCTTCTAGATCTAAACTGGTTGTGATGACAAAAAAACTCCAGGAAGCATTCAATATCTTTAATGCTAGAGCCTTACTGTTCGTGAACAGAATCTCAGGATATTAAGAAATGGGCTTTCAAAGGTCCTGTGACTGACTTCAGGAGATTTTCTACAAGAATTTAAATAAGGCTAATCACTCCAGTTTCTGGTCTGTTATGTCTTTGTAGTGGTCATTAATTTGGGAATCAATAAAACCAGCGCTTATTTGAAGGCAAGGAGTTTCAGTTCCAAGTTTAGAAGGGCATTTGGAGGTCGACAGGGCTGAACTACTAAAATTTTGTGCAAAAACACTTGTATTTGGCTGTGCTCAACCAACAAGCACTTTATAATTTTTCCCTTTTTACATGAGACAAATATTTACCATATTTGTGTGTGCATGATGTGATAGGGGAATTGGTAAGCTGTAGTTATTGCGAGTAGTAGACCCCAGTTTTAAGTAATGACAAGAATTTTTACCACTTAAAAATTGTAAAGTGATTGCTATTTAAGCACAGTTCTTGTATTTGACATAGTCAAATGCTCCCTTCCTGCTCCGCTTAGGAATACAGTTCCTGCTTATCCCTTTGGCAACATTAACCCTCTAGGCGCCCTGCCTAAACAGAAACATGGATATCCAAATGGCTAGGATAGTGGGGGCAATGATACAGCATTTAGAAGTCCACAAAGTGGCAAAGGTGTAATTAGCAGTGTAGCACAAGGTGATGTTGCTTGGGAGGTTGTGTTGCTAAAAGAGAATCAGCTGCTAGCTCTCCAGGCAGTCGGAGCCATTGAATCAGCTTAGCTGATTCTAAGGGTGTTTATAACACAATTTTAATAGTGGTTGATCGCCATGGAATTCATGCTCTCCTCTTCCATGGGTGTGTTTTGTTAGTTTTATATCCGATCTGGCATGCACTGAACTTGTTGTAAACAGATGGTTTAGTGGACAGTTAAAGCAGTATTTTGATAACTTGTTCTGCACGCTAGATAATGTATGCTTACAATGTGGTTAAGATGTAAGAGGAAACTCTATAATATACAGGCTAGCTATAAAGTATACAATGCAGAGCGTATGGAGAATGATCTCAAACTCTCTTCTTCTTTTCTAAGTTTGAAATCAAACCATTATCAAAATATTAATCACCAAAACTCGCCTAGTGTTCACACATTATTTTTCCCAGTTAGCAAAATTAGAATATATGACAAATTAAGCAAGCCAGACTCAAATGAGTAGAAATATTCATGTCAGACGTTTCCAGACTTGCCAATGAACTTATTATCTGGGAGGATGCCTTAGCTTTTTTATTTGGCCTAAGTTTTCCTATGAAGTTAATAGATTGGTTCCATTTCTTAAAATTTTACCTGCAAAGTACAATTGAATTACTCAAATATTTGCAGTCTTGATTCAAGAGAGTCAAACTAAGCTGCATCATCCTTAAAGACAATCTTCTAAAGAGATAGATAGGTCCTCGAGGGCAATTTGAAAAAAATATTGAAAGTGCCAAAAAGAAGAAAAAACAAGCTTATAAAGAGTGAGAGAGGTCCTACAGAGGGATTTGAGAAAAAGAAAAAGGCATTAAATGTACGGGCAAGAAGAGAAATCAATCTTATGAAAAGTTAGATAGGTCCTATGGATCAATTTGAGAATAAGGATGATAGAGGCACAAGTAAGAAGAAAAGTCAAAATTGATAATTATTTACTTTTTATGCATATACATTGTTTTGGGTATAAAGCATCAAGATTCCTCGGCAGCTGTTACAATTAGTTCAATCAGACTAATGGAACCCTGCCGTAAAATAATATGGATAAGTATAACCATGGTACCTGGGAAATTTGTATTTATGCTCTTTATGTTAGTGAAGAGCTTGTGAAAGTGGGCAAAGCATATTAGGGGTTAGATTTTTTCAATCTATTTGATAAAAAATTCTTTTAAGCAACCCTTTTCATATTTGCTTTCAAAGTTCTTATCTCTGCACAATTGCACTTGATTTATATTGTTTATTCTCGGGTACATGTATCTCAATCTTCTCCTACCTACTTGATCCTATTTGTAAAATGATGCTTCTATCTTCATACCCATATCCCAAAACCCTTGGTGATGTTGCATATAAGCCAGTAACCTAAGTCTAAAAATGTGCTATATGCTTTTAGTCAAAAGAACCTAAGAAGTGTTGGTAAAGTTTATCAAGGACAGAGGAGCCTTCCGGTATTCTAACTGCTTTTGGAAATATACAATTGATGAAACATAAAAACTATATATATGTTTACATTGAAATGAAAAGGAGGATTTATGCAAAAATATTCCATTATAAACATTAGAACATGAAAAGAAATTGAAAGGACGAGATTCCCTCAAAGGAGTAATGATGCTGTGATGAAGCTCCCTTTCTGATGTCGGCTTTATGAAATTTGATAATAGATTTCTTCTATAATGATAAACAGATACAGAATGAAAATGATCTCACCAACCAACCAGAAGTATGCATTGAAAAACAAATACTCATGCAGAAATAATGTATAGAATCTGCACAAATAGGATCATTAATGGTGAATGCCAGCTGGTGTAAAAACTCATTATGGTATTCAAGTTTCTTCCCATTATTTTCTGGCAATTCTGATAATTAGTACTGTGAAAATAGTTTACTGGACATTTACAAAGCTTGAAACTTTTCTTCTTGCTTGCACTTTTAAAGTTTTTTTCCCAGATTGATCTGTAGGACCTATCTAACTCTTTATCAGATTGATTTTTCTCCTTGCCTGCTCCTTTAACACCTTTTTCTCAAATCCCTCTGTAGAAACTGAGGAATGCTTATAATCTTGACTTTTCTTCTTGTCTGAACCTTCAATGGCTTTTTTCTCAATTTGCTCTTTAGGACCTATCTAGCTCTTTCAAAATTGGCTTTAAAACGTGACGAAGTTTTGCTCGACCCTTTCTAATCAAGATGCAAATATATGTGTGATTATACACAACTAAAATTTTATGGAATGAAACCTTATGAACTTTAGTTAACCTAGAATAGAATTAAATAACGTCCGTGAGGCCAAAGATAACCAATTAACTTATGTAGAGAAACTTTGACCACATAAAAAAGCTAAGACTTCTTCCCAGATTAAGAGTTCACTAAAGAGTCTCGAAACGACCGATATTAAATTTCCTATTCATTTGAATCTGGCTTGCCGAATTTTGCTTTATTTATTCTAATTTTACTGATTTGCAGGCGAAACAAATGGTAAATAGACCACAAAACATTTCACTATACAGTACCAGTATAATTGACGGATTTTGAAAAACAAAACGTAGAAATTTCCCATCATTTATTATAGAGTAGTCATCTGTACAAGATATGGAATTGAAAGATTAAAAAACAAAAGAAACAGAAATTGTTCCATTATTTATCAAACGACAGTCAGCTGCCAAACAAATGGATTTCAGAAAAAAAAAAATAGATACTTTTCCTTCACTTGTACCTAGATCTTTGACGGAATTTATGGCCGGCAGCATCAATTTTAACTCGGGTTTTATAACAGCGAGCGTGCTGGAGGTCCCGCGTTCGAATCCCCGCGGCGTGGAGCTGGTCATTTCTTTTAATTGTACAGACAGGAGAAGGATTCCACGCCAGCATTCCGGCCATTTAATAGATTTCCTGCAAACCCTCTCTGAGAGAAAGGGTGGAGAAGCCCTTGCTATGGTAGGCTTCTGCTGTGATGGATATTATTATTATTCTTCTGTGTAAATTATTCACGGATTAAATGTTTGTTTGTTTGTATTTTATTCTTATGGATGAGGGTAGATTTTCCGGGCACTTCCAAGTCCACATACAGGGAAGAAACATCGGCATTTTAGGTAGCCACGTGGCAGGATCTGAGAGGAGGGCCTGAGATTAGACATAAGGAATTCATTGATTTTATTAGATTAAAAATCTCTCCTTTACACAATTCAAATGTTGTTAAGATTTTGATTTGGGAGAGGATTAATTTATAAGTTTATCGATTGTTTACGTAAGAGAAAATGTCCGTGATGTTGTTGGATAGCCACCGTTGATTAATTCGCAAGGTCTTCGTTGTTCTTTTGCTTTATTGTTTTTTAGTATATTTATATTTAAATATTAGAAATAAGAATAGAATACTTTTGAACAAATTCAAGAAATAGTTCAATTCATTGAAAGGATATTTCAATGATTTTAGTACTAGTATATTTATATTTAAAAAATATAGGTAAATTATGTAGAGATATCTTATAATAAAAAGGAATCTGATGATTGCAACAATATTACTAGTATACAAGAGTTTAAAAAATATGGATAATAATAGAGTTGATTAAATATGACACTCTCATTTGATTGTAAAGGTTGGAGGGTTCTATTTTATTTGGAATAATAAAATAACACCTCCACAAAAACCAAAAGATGGCATATTTCATGCATGACATGTATAAAAAGATCAAACAAAAACAAATGCTACTATATTTATATTTGGTGAAATATATCTAAAATCGATATTTTGATGTATTCAAATCTTTCAAAAATTTAAAATTAAGTGTTTAAAATTTAAAGTACCAAAGGTATCAACTTTTCATTTAAAAAAAATATTTAATGTGAAACATAATATACCTTGAAATATAGAATTATCTTTAATCTTATTATTAATTAGTTATTTATATAATTTATTCAATTTGTTCATAAAAGATTGTATATAATAGAAAACAAGAAATCTTATATAGATTTTTTAAACATATTGAATAATTTAATATTATATTGATATTTGTAAAATAAAAAAGATATTTTTGACATAATCTTAATTTATTTTAACTAATTAAATTATAGAAACATAAAAAAAATAAAAAATAAATAAATATTATAGCAATAATTTATTCTTTCTTGATATGTTATTTTAATTTATGTTTTGATATTTGATAGAGTGTATAAATAGATTTAATTATTCAAAAGTTATCTAATATATAAAGAATTACATATATTTCTATAATTAAACTATTGAAACATAAAAGAAGCTTTTGAGATATACAAACATGAGAAAATAAAATACTACAAGATATTATTTAATATTTTTCTCCTTTATATCGATTAACATAATTGTGTTTTGATTAAACCCAAAAGTAAAATTGAAAAACTAGTTATGAAAGTCATTCAATATTTTCAATGTAGTAACTTGATGAAGCGGAATGAACTTTCCAATTTATCAAGGAGGAGCAAATTGGTTGCATGTTTATCTAAGAGGGATTGGGGAGATGTTCAACTATGTAAAAGACAAATATAATAATCTGTTTGTTTCCTCCCAAAGGATGGTGTAATACAAACATATGAAGCCCAAACTCGATAACTATATTTTTCTTTTCTCTATACTGGGAAAAGACTAAAAGATATGTGGTGTGTTAGCTCTTATGAGGTTCACCTTAGATAACCTTGTAATGGTCTACTATTTACCACTAGACATCTTTATTACAATCTGAAATAAGATCACAAATTATGTTATTTTTTCATGTAATGATGGGAACATTCCCTTGACAAAGAAACTCCAAAGATACAAACCACATAAATTAATTGCAAAAGAAATAATATTATACGAATTATACCCTCAAACTTGTTCTACATGAGTGACACCTGGGAGAGAAGTGAAGTCAAAAATTTGTAGAGGAAAATTCCAAATTGAAAAAGCATTATTAGAGAGAGCACAACCACTAAGATCCAACATTCACACTATCATGAAGTTTTGCAACCACACCATGAAGAAATGGAATGTCAGGAATCGAATGATAAATACATATCTTGTGATAAAATGAGATGTCAATTTCTCTAGTGTGATGTTCAATCACAAGTCTTGATACTAAATTATTTTCCATAGAAATTTATAGCTAAATATTGAATGCAATTCATTGATGTTCTATATAGAAACCTACATGAGCTAATTAATTGAAAAAAAATGGCTAAAACAGGGATTGACATGGAAACTTGGTTGTAAGATGCACTGTTGGTAGACAGGAAAAGCAATAATTTTTAATATATTTCAAAATGAGGACTTCTAGATTACATATTGTAGCGTCATAAAATTGCGACCCTCGCAATTTTGACCACATCTTAGGCCCTCACCTATGTGACTGCATCTCTCTACTCGATTAAGACCCCTCTCTGCACCTTCATTCTAAACTTCTCCCATCTCAGCCCTGATGACACCTCAAGACCTTGTCCATGCCCCAAGATAGGGCAGGACAGGGGCGTGGCGCCCCTATCCTCCCTCTTAGGGTGGCCCTAAGATTGGTCTATCTGGCTCCTGAACACAATTTTCTCTTCGGGGACTTAAAATTTCCTTTGTCGGCCTTCGATGGGATGAAAATTAATCCTCTTAGGCATGTATAAAAGGAGATTCAATTCTCTCATTTGGCATTGGGGATAATATACGGAAATTCAAGAGGAAGGACTTCATTATCATCATCAAGCATTCAAGTCTTCAAGCATCTATCAAGTTCTCTTCTTCATGTGTCTTCTTCATTCATCCATTGGAGCAACATTACAACATTCATTTGCAAGCATGTGTGTGTTAGGGTTTTGTCATGTTACATGTCATTTCATACAACATTTATGATTGCATTTAAAGAAGCAAAGCAACAATCATCAATCAATTACAGATCTACAAGGTATACATTTTCATTATTTACATTTAAGCATTTGCAATTACTTTCTTTCAAGGTTGATTCCTCGACCGAGGTTTGAATGAGGAAAACCCCTATCCACAACCCTTTTCATTTAAGCATTTGCAAATATTTTGGGGTAGCAATATGAAGTTCGCTTCCCTTCTTTTTTCAATGGATCTATCTCTATCTTTATGCATTATTCATTATTAGATCTCCTTTCTCGCATACAGTGATTCTCATATGAGCATATAATTGTTCTTTGGTTTTTTCTCTTTGCTTGAAGAGGAGCATCTTTAATGAGTAATACACTTCTTCTTCTCTTAATTCTATTGGAAAACTTACCTCTTCTATTTTTTCGGTTATTAACAAGTATGATATGCCCCCTAGCATGGAATGATCTCTTGTGAAGTACATGCCTCTTCCTTGAGAGGACTTGTTCAATTAAGGAAGGCATATCGCTTGAACACGATCACCATTAGAGGATGTGTAATGCTTCTCCTTTTTCTTCTCACTTGGGGGGCATGGATTTCGCTTATTTCTCTTTCTTTTTTATCTCATTATTTCCTTTAGGAGATCTATTTTTCATACATCATTATCGTTTCTTACAATGGTTTGTTCTTATGACTAATCCCTCTTGGGGAATATGTGATGTTCTTTCTCTCTTCTCTTAGAAGATCACCACTTCCTAAGATGTTTATTTTACATATACTAATGTCTTTTCTTGCATGTGTTCATGTAAGTACGTTATGCATTTTCTTATGTTTAATCTCTCTTTTGAAGATTGTGTAAGCTCTTCTCATTGTCCCTACACTTGGGGGGAAATGATTTCTCTCTCTCTCTATTTCTCTAAGGATCTACTCTTTCCTATGTTGTGGATGGTGTGATTTTTATTACTTGATATCATTCCTTGTGTGAAATCATTGTTGTTTGCTCAAGGGTTCTCTTTTATACAAGAGGTGTAAGTCCTTGAGTACAACCCCTTTCACACTTGGTTATGTACATCTATAATAAATTCACCCATCCCCATTGGGTTAAAAGTGAAGTCATCCTTCATCAAGAATCCCTTTCACCTAGCAATAGGAGGAAGGATTGAATTCTTGCTCTCTTATGCACTTCGTTAGAGAAGATGTTATATTTGTCTAAGATAACTCCTCTTGGGGGCAGATGTCTTTTGAACAAAGATCTCTTCTCCTCCAAGGATCTCCTTTACATTTATAACAAGATATCTCTTTTCAACTATCTTATCCTTGCTTAAAGAGTATTCCCACTCTTGCTTGGATTCATGACATTGTTGCATGATGGATATCTTCTTAGTGTCGAAGGTAGGTATCCTTGTTCTACTTTCCTTAAGATATCAACATGAAACTACATTGACATCTTAAGGGGGGGCCACCCACACTGTTCCCTTTATAATATATTTCTCTCACGCATTATATCTCTTATACAGTGGGTCATTCTCGGAACCAGAGCATAGCCTCTTAGAGTGAGATGTCACCACTTTTATCTTATACAATGGGTCATTCTCAGAACCAAAGCACAGCCTCTTAGAGTGAGATGTTTTATACAGCGAGTCATTCTTGGAACTAGAGGGCAGCCTCTTAGAGCGAGATGTCGCCACTTTTATTTTATATAGTGGGTCATTCTTGGAACCAAAGGGCACCCTCTTAGAGCAAGATGTCGCCACTTTTCTCTTATACAATGGGACATTATTGGAACCAAAGGGCAGCCTCTTAGAGTGAGATGTTGCCGCTTTCTTGACATTTGTACTATACATCTTATACAAGTTGTAGCATACTCGAGCACATATTCCTGTGAGATGCTTCAAACCTCACTTGCACACATGTGCATGAGGTTGAGTGGAACTAACGGTGTTCTCACCCGCCTCCCTTACATGGATCACCTAGACAAAATCTGGGGGCTAGTTTTCCATGTCCTCTTTTCTCCATGGATCACCTAATCCATGGTTCCCTTTGTTCGTCTTTCTTCTCATGGATCACCCAAGTGTGTATTCATGTCCTTTCTCTCCTTGCTCTCATGATCTCATAGTTTTACTATTGATTGTTCATGGATGATGTCAACTTTGCTCTTTTATGTGATTATTGGTGTTTATGTTATGGCATTTGTCTTTGTGTTTCAGTTAGAGTTCTCTTCGGCTAGTTGATGTGTGGTCTTGTGTTTTGTTTTTGTCGTGTGTCTTTTGTGCTTTGTCTTCTTTTGTTTGCCTTGGTCTTTTTGTTTTGTGTGCTCTTGCATATGTTTGAGTGAGTTAAGATCCTAATATTGGGGGCTTTTGTTCCTCCTTTTGTTCCTCAAGATTAGTGATGTCTTATACTCCTTGTGATATTGCTACACCTCTCTCATCTTCATCTTTCTCTCTCTTCAACTTTACCGGTAGTATTGGCGTAAGCCATACTCCCGCTAAAGTAGGGGCTAAATGTAGTGTCATAAAATTGTGACCCTCACAATTTCGACCACATCTTAGGCCCTCACCTATGTGATTGCATCTCTCTACTCGATTGAGACCCCTCTCTACACCTTCATTCTAAACTTCTCCCATCTCAGCCCTGGTGACACCTCAAGACCATGTCCAGGCCCCAAGATAGGGTGAGATAGGGGCGCAATGTCCCTGTCCCCCTTGGACAGGGGCATGGCACCCTTGTCCTCCCTCTTAGGGTGGCCTTAAGATTGGTCTATCCGCCTCTTAAACACAATTTGCTCTTTGGAGACTTAAACTTTCCTTTGTCGGCCTTCGATGGGATGAAAATCCCCTTAGGCATGTATAAAAGGAGATTCAATTCCCTCATTTAGCATGGGGGATAATATACGAAAATTCAAGAGGAAGGAATTCATTATCGTCATCAAGCATCTATCGAGTTCTCTTCTTCATGTGTCTTCTTCATTCATCCATTGGAGCAACATTACAATATTCATTTGCAAGCATGTGTGTGTGTGTGTGTTATGGATTTGTCATGTTACATGCCATTTCATACAATATTTATGGTTACATGCAAAGAAACAAAGTAACAATCATCAATCAATTGCAGATCTACAAGGTATACATTTTCATTATTTACATTTAAGCATTTGCAATTACTTTCTTTCAAGGTTGATTCCTCAAACGGGGTTTGACTGAGGCAAACCCCTATCCACAACCCTTTTCTTCTTCTTTTATGTGTGTAGGTTACAGGTGCGC
This sequence comes from Cryptomeria japonica, assembly GCF_030272615.1. Classification (NCBI taxonomy): domain Eukaryota; kingdom Viridiplantae; phylum Streptophyta; class Pinopsida; order Cupressales; family Cupressaceae; genus Cryptomeria; species Cryptomeria japonica. Next base: position 676,032,473 of record NC_081408.1, on the reverse strand, counting down.
AACTATAATTGCGGGTTTGGACTTCATTTGTAGAGATGGAAAAACCCTTTTCGACGTGCAGATTTTTCAGAGGACCAAGTACACTTTCAACCTGGTCCCGACGACTTTTCTCCAAATTTGGAGGGAAGATCCATATCAGTCTAAATATCTTAGATCTGAAGTTACAGTGCGATCCTAAATCGGTAGCTCCCTATTTCATCCATTTTGTCTCCTTTTCCTACATAGTCAACAAGTCAACCCTTCCCTTTACAAAAGAGGGTAAATCATATTACAACTCTTGCAATCCACTTGGTATTCACATCCTTATTCTCCTTGGATTTGGTTCTAGTGGATTCAAGCCCCTCTTTTGAATGTAAAGTATCTCTCAAGTGAAAATACTCCTATTGGTTTCCATTCTCTCTCCTAGGTGGGGAACCACTAGGATCCAATTTTCCACTTTACACATATTTATAGCAAAAAAAGGGGCAATGGAATGATTGAATGATAATTTTCTCTTTGATATTTTAAAGATTTTTTTTTTTTGGAAAGATATCTTATGTTGGCATTTTTTATGTTTATGTTGTGATTGTCATTGATGGACACACACTTGCATTGAGATCCTCTTTATATGTATGAGTTAGAGCACGACCGGTATTTGTTCCAACCAGTATGTTGTATTATAGTCTTTAGACTATTGATGTTTTGCAGAATGTATTTCCCGGTCTGAAGCGGCATGTTGACTCCAAGTGGTTCGAGGGATTAAAGCGACATAACACATTTTTACCAGTCTTCATTTTTGTCAAACTGGTAACTGGCATTTTGTATGAACCGGTAATACTCTGTGATGAGTTACCAACCGGCATTTTGTGATGAGTTACCATCCACCGATTGTTTGACGGTGCCAACACATTAACAGTGCTTTTTGTGTCGTGGTACCAAGTATGTCCAGGTTCATTGAACCTAGGAAATTGTAATGTAATCCTATTGGACTGACATGAAATCAGATTCCTTTATAAGGACATCATGTCTAGGGTTTTAGGTTGTTGATGTGGATATAGAAAAAGTTTATGTTGTTGCTAGGGTTTAAGGTGATTGAGGTTTTGGAGAGGATATGAATGTGTAGAAAACTGAAGTAATGCTGGAGTGCATTAGGAACGAACTACCAAGGATCTAACCAAGCAGTCTGTGCAACTAGCTAGATCAAACACTTGTTGATTACTCACATCTTTGACAAGTCTGTATCCCTTAACCGGGTAGGCCCAAAAGCCTTTTGTAAATCCTCTAACAAGGTGGTTCACATATGTGGATCTAAAATCCTCTAGCAAGGTAGTCTTTAATCGGACTTATCTCCTAACAGAGATTGAGATTCCTAACAGGATCTATTCTGGTAAAGAACATTGTAAGACCTTAACCGGTCTGGTTCCTATTCTGCAAATAGTTACTTGTGAGTTCCATCTCACCGTGGTTTTTCCCATTTGGGTTTCCACGTCAAAATCTCTTGTGTTATGGTGTTTGTGCTTCTGTGGGTGAATGCATTATTAGCTATTTGGTTTGCATATTTGTTAACCGGTTTGTCTACTAAATTGTTTTACCGGTTTACTGTCAGTCTTGCAAAGTGTTTAAGTGCAAAGATTTTTGGCATACTAATTCACCCCCCCCTCTCAGTATTCATCAATTGGTATCAGAGCCAACCTTTCTATAAGTTTAACCACTTGGAAAGAGATATGGGGGAATACACTTTGAGGGAACTTACCCACCGGCTCACTCAGTCTAAGCAAGCCTATGATGATCTTATGGTCAAATACAAGGCATCTCAAGCAAAAAGAAGAGAACATGTAGAAAAGCTGATGGAGCTATCTAGAAATAGTTCTTCATATGAAGCAGACATGGAAGCCCTAATTGTTGAAGTAAATAAGTTGAATGAATCAAACTCCAACCTAAGAAAGGAGTTGGAAGGACTGACTATCCTGATGTGTCAAGAGCTTGAGAACCGAAGGAAAGCTGAAGATCTAGTGAAAGAAAGAGATCATGAGATCTCCAAGCTAAAACAAGAGATGAGTGCTCTAAATGCTCAACTCCATGCAAGCAAAGTGAAAAAGGAAGACATGCAAGGAGAACTGAACACTGCCATCTCTAAGAATGAAAACCTGTTGGAAACAAATGCTGCTATTTCCAAAGAACTCTCTGAGTCAAAGGAAATACTTGCTAAGTTCAACAAGAGTACTGTCAAGCTAGAGAAAAAGCTTGAATCTGCCAAATCGGTCAAGAATACCAATGGACTTGGTTATTCCAGTCATGAGGAAGGTGAGACCTCTGGTACAAATGCTGGAACATCAAATAAACAACCGGTATCAAAGGATAAAGGTAAGCAAAAGTTAAAACCTGTTTGCTTTAACTATCTTAAAGAAGGACATATTGCAAATGTGTGTAGGAGTAAGGCTTACAACACATTTCCTTATTTCCTAAATGATAAGCCTAGATCCTATAGATTTGATGGTAACTATTATGCATGTAACAAGTATGGTCATAGAGCATCTGAATGCAGGTATGTTATGAATAACACTGGAAGATATCCTCAGAGGACCCAAGGAGTTGGTCCTGAACCTTTTGTGAACCGGAATCACAACCGATTTAATGCCTTCGATCATCAACCAAGAAGCGGTGGTTATCAAGCGGCAACCGGATGGAGAGAAAATTGTATGATCTGTCATGGTCATGGTCACACTGCTACAAAATGCAAAAGGAAGAATGGAAACATGAACAATGGACCTTGGAGAGCACCTGGATTAGTCTGCTATCACAGCAACAAACCGGGTCACATTGCCAGATTCTGTAGATCAAGAAAGAACATATCTAATGATATACTGGTCACTCTGGAAGGAAACATTGATGTTGACACTGTTCAAGCGAACATGAACAAAATCTGGAAGGAGAAACTAGCGGTGCTACAAGAGGAACCGGTTTCTGCTCTTAGTGTGGAAATCATGAAACCAACAAACTAAGCTTCAGAAAAGATTAGGGGGAGCAAACGGCAAAATGTTTTGAACCCCCAATTTACACTAGTAAAAGACCTTAACCGGTATGTTATACCTATCGTTTGGCAGAAGACCGGAAATGGTAAAAAGGCAAATTAGGGTTTACGCCCTAATAGAGGAGCATTAATGATGGTAGGTGAGGAATATGTTCAAAAGCATTTTTCAAATCATTTCTCACTATCAATTTTCGAGCAAAGAAAAGTTTTTCAAAGAGCATAGCGACGAAAAGGCGATTTGAGTAGAGATTTTAAGAAATTGAGAAACCGCGAAGGACATTCAAATTCAAACTGGAAACGGTCAAGTGGAGAACACAAAGTGGTGATTCAGCAACCGACGGAGTGTGAAGTGAAGGAGAATCGACAAGCCCTAATTTCACGTGTTTCAAAAGGTATTTCTCGAGATTCTTAAGATTTCTATCAAGGCTTTCGCATCTCATACCAGTTCTAGTGCATCTGTCAAGTCTGCAAGTTTTATTCAATGGAAGTCCAAGTATAATGCCCTATAACAAGTTCCAGCTGGTGTGATAGTAGAAGAGGGAATTTCTAACTACGTAGATTGCAAGATTGAAGACCCAGGGTCTCTAGTTATCCACACCCAGTTAGGTTTATTTTGTGGAAAAGATAAGAAGATCAAACCGGAGTTTAATATTTTGGAGAAGAAAAAGCTCCATAATGTTGTTTACTTCCTGGAGGATTTCACAGAGGATCATATAAGGATCATTTTGAGCAGAGTCCATGGTGATAATATGTACCTGGAGAGAACACATGATATCACGCCGCAGGCAATTCATGCAGTCATCAGATTCTACAACACAGGGGAAGTGCCAGCCCTGAGGATGGTAAGCAAAACTGAAATGTCCAAGCTCACCGGTTCAGTGAGCGACTCACGAGGCATGACAGTAAACTCTATCAAGGATGATCTGGTGAAGTATGCATGCATGGTGATTGGTTACCGGACATTCTCAGCTAGCAGAACTAACTCTGTATCTACTGCTGCAATAAATGCCGCTTACCGAATGATAAAGGAGGATGCATCATTTGATCTGTGCACCGGTATGCAGAGACAACTCATGTTGAATCTAAAGTCGATCAAACAAGATAATGCACTTAGGTTCAAGTTTGGACAACTACTGGTTGGGTTGTTCTTCTATTTCCAAGGCTACTTTCTAGGAGAAGGAGATGTTCAATGGTCTGGTGACCAACCAGTGGCCAAGCAAATCAAGGAAAGCATTGAAGCAATTGGAACTGGCTACCTTGATGTTCTGAACAAGTATTTTGATGAGTTCAGAAGGAAAATGAGCCAAAGAGTGAGGATATCAGGTGACATCGTCAAGAAATATGAAGACGATATCTGCTTCACCATCCAAGTAGATAAATGCATAATGGAGGTTGTTGAGCCCAGATAGGAAGAAGTGGAGCCAATGGGCTATGAGGTGATGTACGATATGCTGGAAGGGTATGCCTCTACCCTTATTGCCTCACCGCTTGATCATAAGGCAAAGATAACCGGCACCTACCTAGAGAGGATAGCACCGGTTGAGGAATCACCAACAATGAAAGAAAAAGAATTGACAGTAAAGAAGGCATAGGCAGTGCCTACAACATCAGCACCGGTTACTACTGCAAATCCAAAAGTGACCAAGCGGTCACCAGCCAAGAAGAAACCGGAAGTAGCACCGGCTAAAGTGTTTGAGAGAAAGAGGAAGACAAGGAATACCTCTCCAGACTCAGAAGAAACTGTGTCTGAGGAAAAGCCAAAGAAAACACATCAAGAAAAGAGGAAGACAAAGAATGAACCAACATCATCTGCACCGATAAATATAGATATATCTTCATATAAACCTTTGACACATTGTCAAAGAACAATAAAGAATGTTAGGAGAAAAGTGCTAAATGACTTAATTGAGTGTTTTGATGACTTTAATGATGATGAAAAGGAAGCAGTTGAAAAGGAAATAATTCATTATTTATGTGTTAATGATCGGTCGCCCTCAAAGATTAAGTCTCCAACACCGGATTCTTTATATGTGTCATTAGACAATAGATGGTCCATTGCCATAGAAAAGGAACAGGAAATTAGGGAGAAAGTTTTTGCACAGTACTTTCCCGACCTGTCAAATTCTGAATTGTTTGATGTTATTGACCAAAATAAAGGACTCTTCTTCACTAGAAGAAGACTCTGGTTGTTAGAAGGTGGAGTTGATGATGTCAAAAAAGATACTCATCTGTATATGAGAACCGCTGTCCAGACTCACAAAGCGCGTCTAGCCAACTAGCAAGCTGAAAAAGAACTGGTTATATCCAAACCGGATGAAGTATTTGATGATGAAGGAAATCCGGTTGTTGAACCGATCAACACCATTGATGTCGATGCTCTGGACGTTGAGGATGTTACTCAGGAAACACCATCTGAGGCAACAGGACAGAAGCAACGGGCTAAACGGGTTGATAAGCAAGCCGAGGACAAACAGGAAGCGGCAAAGGAAGAGGCAGAGCAGAGGAAAAAGGATGAAGAAGAGAAGTGGAAAAGGGATGAAGAAGAAAAGAAGAAGAAAGATGAAGAAGAGAGAAAGAAGAATGATGAAGAAGAGAAGAAGAAGAAAGATGAAGAAGAGAGAAAGAAGAAGGACAAAGAAGAGAAGAAGAATAAAGATGAAGAGGAGAAGAAGAAGAAGGATGAAGAAGAGAAAAAGAAGCAAGAAGATGAAAAGAAAGAGAAGGAAGAAGAAGATAAGGAACAAGAGAAGAAGAAGGAAGCAGAGAAGAAGAAGAAGGAAGAGGAAGAAAAAGAAGAGGAAAAGAGGAGAGAAGCAAAGAAAAGGAAGAAGGAAGCGAAAGATAAGGAAGCGGATAAGAGGAGAGAAGTGGAGAAGAAGAAAGCGGAAGAGGACAAGGCAGGAGAAGCGGAGAAGAGCACCTAGATGGAGACTCCGAAGGCAACCGGGAGTCAAGCCAAACCAGCTGATCTCTTCAGTCCTATCGATCTCTAGTCTGCAAGTGAAACGGAGCTAATGCAGAGCATCAAGGTAGCTCAAGAGCACCTTGAAATCATTCGACAGAAGAAGGAGCAAGATGTAATTCAAGCGGCTGTGGATACGCTTACCGGTTTGATACCCGGTACAAATCTTCCCAACACTAATTCATCACTAGCTAAACTCAAGTTCCTATGCACAGTAGTGGATGATCAGGTGCAGAGCCTTGAAGAGGCAGCAGAGGCTAATGTCAAGAAGGAGCATCAAAAATCTCTTAATATAGCTCTGGTGAAGAAGTTGAATGAGCTCTGGACTGAACTGAAGAAAGAACAAAAGGATATAAGGGATGCTCTAGATGAGGGGAATCTACTACTCAACAAGATCTGCCAACCCCATCTGTTCTATGATGATGTGCTAGCTCAAAAGAAAAAACTTGAAATGGACTTGCAGTCCTACTTGCGCACATTCAAGCCGCCTTATGATTCCTTTACAACTTATGGGCAAACCGTTCACCGGTTTCACATCCAGTCAGCAAAAATGGAGCAAGAGATCAACACTCGGTCTAGAGATTTGCAGGAGCTACAATTGGTTCTACTCCCACGATTGCAAATTCTTTAGAAATGCTATCTGAACCTGGATGCCTTAACAGTTACACAAGAGATGAGCACAATTGATGCCATGGAAGAACAGGTCTCCCAAATGCAGACAGAGCAAGAAGTAGCCACCTCCCTACTCGAGTCCTGGTCTTTGTCGATGAAACAATTCTTGTAGGACTTTAAATCTGTTTTTTATGAGTATCATTCCTTGTTGTCATAAACTTTTATTATTTTTAATATCAAATGAAAACAGGGTTTTTCAGCTGTACTTTGTCATTGTTGGCAAAGGGGGAGAAGAATTCTATTTGGAGAGGTATCTGGTAATCAAAATTTTGATTATATGCTCTGAATATCTCAATGTTTATGCTCTACATGCAAAAGTGTTATACATTGTATTGTTAAAGGGATAGTGCACTGCTTAGGGGGAGCAATTTTTCTAATGGCATGATTTTGTTGTAAAACACTTAGATGTCAAAATTTTTATTTTCCTCAGTGTTGCCATCAATGCCAAAGGGGGAGATTGTTGGCATTTTTGATGTTTATGTTGTGATTGTCATTGATGGACACACACTTGCATCGAGATCCTCTTTATATGTATGAGTTAGAGCACAACCGGTATTTGTTCCAATCGGTATGTTGTATTATAGTCTTTAGACTATTGATGTTTTGCAGAATGTGTTTCCCGGTCTGAAGTGGCATGTTGACTCCAAGCGGTTCGAGGGATTAAAGCGACATAACACATTTTTACCAATCTTCATTTTTGTCAAACTGACAACCGGCATTTTGTATGAACCGGTAATACTCTGTGATGAGTTACCAACTGGCATTTTGTGATGAGTTACCATCCATCGATTGTTTGACGATGCCGACACATTAACGGTGCTTTTTGTGTCGTGGTACCAAGTATGTCTAGGTTCATTGAACCTAGGAAATTGTAATGTAATCCTATTGGACTGACATGAAATTAGATTCCTTTATAAGGACATCATGTCTAGGGTTTTAGGTTGTTGATGTGGATATAGTGAAAGTTCATGTTGTTGATAGGGTTTAAGGTGATAGAGGTGTTGGAGAGAATATGAATGTGTAGAAGACTAGAGTAATGTTGGAGTGCATTAGGATCGAGCCACCAAGGATCTAACCAAGCAGTCTGTGCAACTAGCTAGATCAAACACTTGTTGATTACTCACATCTTTGACAAGTTTGTATCCCTTAACCGAGTAGGCCCAAAAGCCTTTTGTAAATCCTCTAACAAGGTGGTTCACATCTGTGGATCTAAAATCCTCTAGCAAGGTAGTCTTTAATCGGACTTATCTCCTAACAGAGATTGAGATTCCTAACAGGATCTATTCTGGTAAAGAACATTGTAAGACCTTAACCGGTCTGGTTCCTATTCTGCAAATAGTTACTTGTGAGTTCCATCTCACCGTGGTTTTGCCCATTTGGGTTTCCATGTCAAAATCTCTTGTGTTATGGTGTTTGTGCTTCTGTGGGTGAATGCATTATTAGCTATTTGGTTTGCATATTTGTTAACCGGTTTGTCTGCTAAATTGTTTTACCGGTTTACTGTTAGTCTTGCAAAGTGTTTAAGTGCAAAGATTTTTGGCATACTAATTCACCCCCCCCTCTTAGTATTCATCATCTTAATCCATATTATTCTTATGCTTTTTTTTGTTTTTAATAAGATTATATTTTATAATAATATGAAAATAGCATTACATCATCTATCAATTGTTTCCAAGATTACCCCATCTTGTTGAATGGACAAAAAAAAAACCTTGTAAATCCCAATTCTAGTAAAAAAACCTCCACGACATCATCTACAAACATCCCACCACCAGAAACATACATCATACTCATTACATGTGAAAGTGATACCTACAACCGCTATTCCAATAAACTTAACAAGATATTATCAACATCTCCACCCTCTGACTTACCAAAAATTTACAATTCACCTTATCCCCAAATAGAGGTGTCATCATTATGCCTAAATTCAATTTTAAACAATAGAAAATATTATTAAAATTGGAAGACAAAGCTTGCACGTCCTGAACCATTATAATGGAAAAAAACACTCGCAATAAGAACCCACCCCACCCGATACCAACAATACTTGAAACCCAGCCAAACCCACATTGACATTTCAAAAAAAATATTAGTCGATAGGACCTAAACAATCAAAGAAGAATTTTGCACCATCCACGCCACCAAGACACAAACAATTGTCAAAAACCTCCCCACATACAGAGGTTGGTTGCTTACCTATTTTCTTCTCCACCATCCTCATCCTTTGCATGTAGGGGAGTCGTCAACACAACATTTTTCTTTAACTGCCTCTCTCCCTCTGCCACCCCAAGCCTCCATTCCTCACAATCAACATTCTTATCCCCAACCTTCCCCTAAAGGAAAGATTTCAAGGCTTACCACTCAGTCGCCACTTCAACCCTTCTCGCATCCCTATTATAAGCAATGGGTCAATGAATGAAGGTGAAAATCTCCCACAATTCATCTACCACCCCATTCTCAATACCTTGTTGCAGGTCAAAACTTGTCACCTACACTACCCATTCCATCCTCAAAATAAGAGTGCATGACCCATTTCACGATTTCCTCTCTTTCATCTAAATTGGAACCCCATGTTGCCACCATAGTGACTATGTTCACATTCACATAGTATTTGTGTGTGGAGGTCAAAAAATCCACACCCAACAGGGTCTCCATCGCATGCAAAAAGCCATCCTCTTTTGAATTTAGTAAGGCCTTTAGTTCTCTTTGGTGATATCTTAACCTCCATACTTGCTTCACACAACCACCTATCACCTTTCTACCATTAAATGGTTTCTAGTACCATCTTATAGCTTATCGCCACAAGCCCTTAATCACATTAATTGCTTGGCATTAAAAAATCATGATTATCGCACACTTTCTTCACCATTTAATATCCCATCGTAATCTGCAAGGTATATCTCAAAAATATTCACATCATATTTCTTCCTAATCATTGAAAGACAGTGCCCATTTAGACAAGGTGTTTGCCACCTCATTGCCCTCACGCTAGACATGGGACACCTGAAAATCATTGGTACCCATCAATGCGTGTTTAATCACTAATATATATTTTTCTAAGTGCCATGATTGCATCTCATTAACTTTGATTGCATTGACTATAATGACAAAATCACTCTCTAGGTGTATTTTTAAAAATCCTAACTTCATGCCAAAATTTACTGCTAGTAACACAACTTGTGTCTTTGCAATATTAGTGTCACTAGGAAGTCGTTTGGCCCCCATCATAACAATAATTCCTTTCCAATCTTTGATCACAAACCTAGCTCTAGATGGCCCAAGATTACCTTTAGAAACGTCATCAAAATTAATCTCGTACCAACCTTCCTGTGGTGGAGTCCAAGTAACCCTCTATGACAAATTGGTTTTTGGATTAACGCCAATAAGCCCATTAACAGACCAGAACTTAATCCCCAACCATTTTTATTGGATAAGACTATCCTCCTTCTTGAATGAAACATTTTATTTGCAATGCAAAGATGCAACAACCCCCACTACTTCCTCAGTTAGGTGATCAATCCTAGCACAAAGCCTCTCAATAGTCATCTTATTATACTAAAATATCCACCTGTTTCTTTCCTTTCATATTTCCTAGATCAAAATTGATGGACAAATCATCCAAACGCATGAGAAGGTCAATTTCCTTCTATCAAGGTCAATCATCCAAAAAGTTGCTTCAACGTTTCTGGAAAAGGGTCCATACCACCCAAGTTTCTAAAGAACCATCCTCCAATAAAGAGTTGTGTGCTCACAATGCAACTAGAGATGGCCAACAATCTCTTCCTCCTTCTCACACATTATTCATTTTGAGGGGGGCCATAAATCCCATTCTTTTCCATCTACAACCCATTAAAATTCGACCCTTAATTGACAACCAAGCAAAAACTCCAACATTTGGCAAGCATTCTTTACCCCAACATAATCGAGAAGGCTAGTTGTCTTCTCCCTTAGCTCTTTCCAAAAGTTGGTAAATAATATTAACTGAATACTTCCCATCCTTCGCTCTACTCTAAACCACTGTGTCTATTGTACCAATAATAATGATTTTTCTATCAACAACCTTTTTTGCTCCTTGTTCATCTCCATAGTATTAAAAGTTTTCCCTCCCCATTCTAATATTCCCTCTAGAACTTTTTGTCCTATATAACTTCATAGGTATGTTCCCCACAATCAACTCAAAACATGGTTGGATTCATTCAGCCTCTTATTCTCTCCCAAAGCACTAAAACCTTCCTAGGAGTCTGCCCAAAACTTTGTAGATAACCCATCTCTCACTTGCCTTGTAATATGATGAATCATAACTAATCTACATAAGATAGTAAAGTTACAAATAAATGAACCCTTTGGAGGATTCTTAATAGTGAAAATCCTATGATTCACTTGGCTATCTAGGTACTTGGCTCTTAGGATTTGTTGGGTGAAAATTTTGTAAACTCGGGGAAGCTTACAAAATTGTGGTTTCAGCCACACTGGGTGAGATAAATTCTCCTAATTATAAGGGAATGCTCCCCCTTTTGCTTACTACTCTCTCTACTTATAACAAAGCCTTAACTATAAATCCTAAATTAAACTTGGGCGATACATCATCTTATTCTCTTCTTTTTTTTAGAATAAATGTTATTCTTTTATCTTTTCAAAAAAAAAGTTACAATTGGAGCAGTAATGATGAATACAACTTTGGAGTAATTCAAGGTATGGCAATGAAAAATATAAATATTGAGAAGAAAAGTTTCCATGAAAGCACAAAGTCTTCCATTGCTTCCCTGGGACGGGAAAATAGTGCTCAAGCACAAAGTCTTACAATCACTATAATCCTATCAACCTTTTACAATTAACTTCTATAACCCAAGATATTTTACTAAGATAACAAGACAAAGCATAAAGTATTAGTATTGGTATCTAATTACAATTTTAACAATCTTTAATTGAAATAACAAAAAGAAGCTCAAAGTCTTCAAATAGTTATCTCTTGTTCTAATTCTATTTCACAAACGCTAAATTGTAACACAAAGTTTACAAGACAAAATATGTTCTCCTCTTTAATAATATTTCTCCACGCTATTTTTTATTTGTTTAAAACAATATTTCACAACAAGAACGGCGTAAGGACATTCTCACCATAAACCACAATGTTTTCAACATAAAGTCCAAATGCTAAAGATGTCTTCTTATTTGATCAAATTTGCAAAATGACAATATGAACTCAAAGTTTCAATTTGCTCTTCACTTCAATAGAGTTTTGTTACATAAAATTAAAGATAGGTAGATCATAATTACGAAGAGTAACCTCATATATATAGGTGAGGTCAAATGAGAAAAAATAGGAAAGCTACAACTAGTTTAAGACCAAGTCAAAGAAAAAATTCGATTTGATGGGATACATTCAGTCCAATATGTGTACCAGTGCATACATAGAATGACACCTGAGGCATCGTTAGCTTATTCAAAATGACACTAAGAAAGCATAAAATACTCTAAGTATCTTCATCTTCACATTGATCACATTCCTGGAATTTGTCAAACTTTTGTAGAACAATTTTCATTTGGGCTTCATCAGGTGCCTGAGTGATGCAGAGCCCTGAGAGGATTGAGTAACATAGACCAACTTTGGTCACCACTTCCCAAATATGTTTGGGACCACTTAGATCAAACTCATGACCAATCTTATACTCCTTGCAAGGCTCTATAAATAAATAAAAACATACCAAGCATGATAGACCACACATCATGCAAAATCAAGCCTAAAGCCCACTAGGCTTCAATGCTCAAGCATGAGACAACAACGAACTTGTTGTGAAACTCTTAGGGTAGACATAATAACACCTTGGAACATTTTTATGAAGAAAATTTGAGACCCTAAACAATTTTTTTTTAATTCCAACTTCAAACTATGACTATCCACCATGTAGACCAACCCCTAGGCCTACTAGCCCTCAACATAGGACAACACCAAAATACACAACCACAAATTAATTGAACCAAAATTATATGTATTTAATGTGATGTATCAACAAGGCCTTAAACATAGTAAAAACTCAGACCTTGACTCTTTACGCAAACCCCCAAAGTGTAAATTTGACCTACTAGGCCTAGAGCCCCAATTAGGTCACTTTTACAAAGCAAGTACCCTCAAAATGATTCAAATAAACATTAAAAAAATTTAAAACCTCCTAATATATCTTTATACACTAAATCCATAATCATTTAGGATCCAAAAATCTCCAATTCCACCTAGCACTCAAAATAGCAGCAAATTCATAACTTCTCACATAGAGATGTCAGGTTAAAACTTCATGAAAATCACTCCTTCCTCCATGGATTCCCCTGAAAATTTTGGAATCCTAAAATAATTAAATGGAAATTACATTCCCCAAAGTTTCATGAAATTTGGAACAGGGAATGTTAGGTTGTTGACATTTTTTGTACAAAATCCTAGGAAATGAGGGTTTTCAGACCCAATTTTAGAAAAATGGATGGATCTCACTCAAATCTTCACCAAAAGGCTTGAAGCTAGTGGGAAATTAAATATAGATATTTTTTATAACAATCAATATGCCTTAATTTAATCAATCAATCCATACAATAAAGATATAAGGTCTACAACACATGTTTTTATAGCAAATTTGCAGGGAAACAAAGAAGTTTTGTATTCCAATCACCAAAAATGACATCAAAAACCTTCCTCTTAGCTTGGGAGAGGTTTACATAGACCACATACATCCTTCCAAATTATCATAACCACCATTTTAACCTTATGATCGTTGGCAACCACCTTTTTTTCAAAAAAATTGTCATCAAGAATGCAAAAATTGTCATGCAACTTTTGCAATGTTGACAACTTTTCACTCTAACCTATCATACTCACCTATAATCAACAAAGACATTAAAAATAGGCCAAAATTGGATAAATATGCTAAATACATTGATCTCACCCCACTTTGACACCTTTGGGTGACCACTGACCACTAGTTGACCAAATAGGTCTTGATAGGTTACAAAGTCCAAAATGGTATGAATGCCTTACATAATTGACAAAACATAATTAATTGTTCCAAAGGACCTTATTAAATAATAATAATATGAAACAACACACAAAAAAAATATCAAATCCTTTTGAGTCACTAGGTGCTCCTGCACCATACTCCCAAGGAATAGAAAAACTCAAGTCCCTTGAGAAACTAGATTAGCAACAAAGGTACCATGCTTAAGAATGTCATATTCACTCACCCATGTGGCATATTCAGTAGGTAGGCCACTCCATTTGACAAGGTACTCCTTGTAGGTCTTCTTTCTAGTTTTCTTGACCACCTTGGTGTCCAAGATACACTCCAACTTCAGGGGTTGGATAGGTGGAAGATCCTTCGCCCAACCTTCATATCCATTTGATTGCAAACCTGCATCTGAACCTACAACATCACCTTTGTAAGGAAACAAATCTGAAAAATTGAAAATAAGAGATATTCCCAAGCCTTGAGGAAGTTCAATCTCATAGGCATTAGGACCAAATTTATGCACAATCCGGCAAGGTCCAATCTTCTTCATGAGCAACTTAGTTGGCTACCCTTTAGGGAGTCTCTCTTTTTTCAGGTGTGCCATCACCAAGTCCCCTACCTTATACTACACATCTCTCTTCTTCTCACTAGCCTTCTCATTGTACTTTTTAGTGGTCTTGTGAAGGGTTTCTCTCATCCTATCATGGATGTCTTTTATAGCCAATGCAAAATCCTCTCCTTTAGCACTTCTTCTTTCCAATCCTTGTAGGTCCCTTAATTCAAGGTTTCCCATGGATGAATCCCATAGACCACCTTAAAAGGGCTTCTTCTTGTGCTTCTATTGACAAAATCATTATAAGAAAACATCTTAAGGGATTATCATTGTTTATGGTGAAAATGGATAACAATAATAACGATATTGAAAGGCTAAATGAATTCAACCACAAAACCCTAGCCTAACAACAACAAAGATCCACCATAACATATGAAGATTACCTAAGACAATGCAAATCAAATGAAATCACAAAGATTATACCATCACATGTCCAATAGGGTTTGGATCTCCATTCTTCCTATCTCCATTGATCTTGTTTGATGTATTTGCTCTCAGATTTTATGTGCACAAGAGCTCAACAAAGAACGGAATGTGGTTGCAAGTAGGATCGCATATGCCAAGTAGTCAATTGATCAAGTAGTTAGGGTTTGATAATGAAGGAAGCATCTCCTTATATAGAAGACACTATATGAAATGGAGGGATAAGATTGAGAGGTGTAAAAGGAGGTCGGCTATGATTAGAGGGTAGGTAAAAGAAATAATAAAATAATGAAAGGGGTAGGTAGTGTATGAATTAAGAGATGAATGACATGTGTCATGGGTAGAAAAGGTTAATGAATTAATTAAATAAATAAAGATTTATATAATTAATAGAAGAAGTGGGATCAATTAAATAAATAAGATATTTATTTAATTTAGGAAAAGGACAATTTAAATAAATAAATCTATTTATTTAAATGAGAAATAAGGCTAGAAGAGGATAAATGAATTAATTAAATAAATAAAGATTTATTTAATTAATAGAAGAATTAAGCTTAGATAATTAAATAAATAAAATATTTATTTAATTAGACTGGACAATTTTGGGTGTCTACAATCATATCCCAAGCTTCTCCATGTTGCTTTGTAAGACATCTAAGAAGATTTCCCAATGATCTATTCACTACCTCAGTTTGGCCATCAGTTTGTGGGCCACTTTTGGTGTACAATGTGGAAGAATTTGGGGACTCAATACATCAGCATATCACCTTCAATAATCAGCAAACCATGTATTCTAACAAATTTTTTGAAGAATAAGCCAGCAACATGGGAAGCATCATTAGTACATTTACATGGTAAAAAGTGAGTTATCTTACTAAACCTATCACACAACAAAAATGCTAGCAAAACCTCTTTGATTCCTAGGAAAACCCAAAGCAAAATCCATGTTGATACTCTCCCATGGCCTACTGGGAATAGGGAGTGGTTGATATAAACCTCCATTTGATGATGTTCTCTTAGCCCTTTGGCATATGCTGCAACTTTCGACAAACTTTCTGACATTTGATTGCAACTTGGGCCAAAAATAGAACCTCTTCACCCATTCCAATGTTTTATCAAGTCCAAAGTGACCCCCCAAACTACCACAATGCTTTTCCTTGATAATGTTATCCCTCATGGACCATTTAGGTATACACAACTGACTCCCTTTGAACAACAACCCCTGCTGCAACAAAAACTCAGAAAAATCAGAATGATAGGAATCTAAAAATTGAGTGGAAACCTCATATATCTTACTGAAATCTTCATCATCTTTGTATCTTTGTTTGAGGGAATCAATCCCCACACTCTAGAATTGAATCTCTTGCACCATGCACACCCTCCTACTTAATGCATCTGCAACCTTATTGGCCCATCCCTTCTTGTGTTTAATGGTGAATGTGTAGGCTTGAAGATGTTCAACCCACTTCATATGCTTGTGACTAAGCTTCTCCTGTCCATTTAGAAAATTGAGAGCATGATTGTCAGTATAAACAACGAATTCTTTAGGTAAAAGGTAATGCCTCCATTTTTTCAAGGCTTGTACCATTGCATACAACTCCAAATCATATGTAGAATACTTCCTTTTAGAATCATTAAGTTTCTCACTAAAGAAAGTCACCAGTTTTCCTTCTTGACTTAAGACAACCCCTATGGCTAAATTGCTAGCATCGCACTCTACTATGAACAACTTATTGAAATCAGGTAGAACAAGGATGGGTTGTTGTGCTACTCTCTTTTTTAGATATTCAAAAGATTTATTTGCTTCATTTGACTAAGAAAACTTACACTTTTATCCTCCCTTATGTTGGTTTGATGATGATGATATGATGTAATAAGTTGATTGATGACATTTTTTGTGTTGTAATTGATGTCAACCATGTTTTCTTAGTCATCTTAGTCTAACCAGTAGAGTCAAATTGGTAGAGGAAGTATTTAATCAATGAACCGGTAAACAAGGACAGTGCATTGTTCAAGCGATTGGTACAGACGATCGGTGAAGAGTTAAGTGTTGCGGTTTGGAATGTATGTTCTTGACATTGGTAGGAGTCTATGACTGAAACCGCATCAATAGATTCAATGGAATGAGTGAGTTATATTCTTGTGAGCAGTCAATCAAGAAGAATAGTTAACCGGTACAAGTAGAATTAGATTGGTAAACCGGTAGTCTTATTATTTTATTTTTGAGTTATGAATTATGTGGCCGACATGAGTAAAGTGTAATGAGCAAGATTGACCAAATACATTGTACCTATGAAATTGTTCCAATGTTATTTTGCCGACTTGGTAGACTTGTTTATAAAGAGATGAAAGTTATGTTATGAGGTATCAAGAGGAAGGATCTAGAGTGAGATTTCGATTGTGCGGTGAAACGAGAGCTATGTATTAATGTTTAGTCAGTTCTAGAAGCAAAACTGAAGTGGATCTATCAAGCACAAAGGTGCTATATACAGATCATTTACCTATTATTCCCTAACAGTTGCAGTACTATTAAAATCCCTTAACTAGGTAGGTCCCAACAGGCCTGATCTTGTAAATCCCTTCACCGGGTGACTCATTAATTTGGGTTTAAATAATTTAGAAAGGTTACTCCTATCAGGGTATAGCTCCTAATAGAGTTGAGGTTGAAACCCCTTCATTGGGTGACTCCTAACAGAGTCTGCTCTTAACCGGGCATTATTGTAAAGCTCCTAACCAGTCTAGGCCTTTAATAGAGTGCATTCCGAAAGAGTGCATATTTTTGTGGGTGCTAATTCCCACCATGGTTTTTCTTGTTTGGGTTTCCACATGGAAAACATTGTGTTATGTGGTGCATGTTTTATTGGTTGTTTGCATATGTGATTATCTTTCTTGTATGCTCATTGATTTTGAAGTTGATTCAAGTGGTGATAAGATTTATACTATTTTTGCTTGCACTGATTCACCCCCCCCTCTTAGTGCCTTATAAGTTTATCAATTGGTATCAGAGCCTAATTCCCTTAAGGCTTAACTGCTTGGGAAGGATCCTTAAGGCTAACATGGGGGAAGAGATGAGTTATAGAGAGTTGTCTAATAGTCTTGAAGAATCTGAAGAATCCCTTGGAGAACTTAGGGTTAAGTACAAATCTTCTTTGGCTAAGAGGAGAGAGCTAGCTGAGCAGCCGATGGAACTTAGTGAAAACAGTTCTTCTAAGGAAGCAAACATTGATGCCTTGGTAAATGAGATGGAAAAGTTGAATGATGATAAGTCAAATCTGAGGGGAGAGTTTGGAAGCCCTTACCATTAGGAGGAGCCAAGAGTTGGAAGCCAGAAGGACAATTGAAGAGACGATAAGAGATAAGGATCATGAGATCTTAAAGTTGAACTGGAAGATTGGTACCCTACATGCACATCTTCATGAGGAAAAAGAGGAAAAAGAGGAAATACAAGCTGATTTAGACATGGCTATGTCTCTTAGAGAGAGTCTTATGAAAAAGAATGAAAATCTTACTAAGGATTTGGCTGATGCTAATGAGATATTGGCTAAATACAACAAGAGCACTGCTATGCTTGATGAGTAGATTCAGTCATAGAGGCAAAAAGGAGAGGCACATGGCTTAGGTTACACAATTTTTGAGAAAGGAGAACCATCTGGTACTAAGGACATCATGCATGAAGATAAATTTGTACCTAAGAACAAGAAAACCACCAGTAAGAAATCCTACAAACCAGTATGCTTTAACTGTCATAAGGTAGGTCATAGTGCTAATGTTTGTAGAAGTAGATCCAGTGTTGTTAATGGTTATAGACCTGATACATATTATGGATATATGCCTAGCACTTTTAACGGTTATTGCTATAATTGCAACAAGTATGGGCATAGAGTTGTTGAGTACAGGTTTGGAATGAATAATTAGAGACCTTACATGAATCAGAGGTCTGGTGGTGATTGACATAGATCTTTTAATGATCAGAGAAACCCTAATTGGCAGAGACCTTATGTAAACCAATCTAGTCCTTATGAAATGGAGAACAAGTGGAATATGATTTGCATTATGTGTCATAATTGTGGACATGTAGCTATGAATTTCAAAAGAAGAATTGGTAGAGGCAATGCTGGACCCTAGAGAGCATTTGTAATGGTTTGTTATCATTGTCACAAACCAGGACAAATTGCAAGGTTTTGCAGAGCAAGGATGAACCAATCGGTAAATCAGTTTACTAACCGAAAAGGGAAGAAGAAGGTTGATGTAGAAGAAGTCAGGAGTGAAATGAACAAGATTTGGAGAAAGAAGAGTGAGGAGAAACCATAAGAAGACTCCAATTCTTCACCTAGTATGGAGAATCCCTCACTGGTAAACTAAGCTATATAAATCTTAGGGGGAGCTTATTGTCAGATCTATTTCTAGACCCCCTAAATGATATGCGGTAAGTTAAATTTGCATATTTTGATGCATTATGTTGTTATGAAGTGATTTTGAGTTGAAACCGATATGTTGGATATGTCTTGGAAACTAGTAGAATGTTTTAAGGTTGAATGGTGTTTAGGGTTTGTTCAACTGGGTATAACATTTTATGAAGTAGGTGTTAAGCAAATAAAAGGAATTTTTTCAGTCTTATTTGTCACCTAGCATCCTCGAGAGCACTTGGAGAGCAAATAAAGCAGAGAAAGAGCTTGTGATTATTGCATTGGTAAAGATTGAGAAGATTTGTGAACAGTGAGTCGGTGAAAGTGTATTTCAGTGTATAAACCCTAGCTGCGAAGGAGGTAAAAGGTATTTATCTGGAATCTGATTCTAAGTTTGATATTTTACAATGGATACACCACACATTGTAGATTTTATTGTTAGGCTTCACTTGGAATTCAAGAGGCATCCACACAAATGAACCGAAACTGATCCCGCTGGAGCCCTATCCAATGTTACTTATGGTGTTATACATTTAGAAGATGCTAGATCTTATATTCACTGTAAGTTGGAAGACTTAGGTATTTTTTCTATCTTTGATCAGTACAGGTTAATGTGTGATAAGGAAGGAATTTTGAAAGAACAATTTAGACGAGTTATGGATAAAGGTTTTCATCATGCATTGAATTTTCTGGATAATTTTGAGGAAGGGCATGTTAGATATGTCTTGAGCAGAATACATGATCAGTTTATGTGGTTAGATAGACTGCATAAGATTACCAAGGAGGCTATTCATGCTATCACCGGATTATGGGCAACTGATGAAGTCCACTGCAAATAAGATTGAGGATCCAAAAGTAAAATATGTATCTATGGTCATCGGTTATAGGGTTTATCACTCTATCTCGATGAACAATATTCCTTGTGTTGTGATTCATACTGCCTATCGAATGATTAAGGATAATGCATAATATGATCTTTCTGAAGCCTTAAGAGCACAATTGATGCTAAATTTGGAGTCAATTAAAAAGGCAGAAATTCAAATTTGGACAGTTGATTGTTGGTTTATTTTCCTACTTTCAGAATTTCTTTCCTAATGTAGGTGAAATACAGTGGTTTGATGATACATCGACATCCCTGCAAATCAAGAACAGTATCAGGTTGCTTGAGAATTAATTTAATAAGACCATTTTAGTTACTTTAAATATTTTCAGAGGAGGATGCATGAAAGAGAGAGGATACCGGAAAATGTTCTGAAGAAATATGAGGATTCTATCTGTTTCATGGTTGATACTGACACTTGTCAAATGTAAGCAACAAACCCTAGGAAATCATGGGTGATGCCCATGGGTTATGAGGTAGAAGCTAATATTTTGATTGCCTATGGTGATCATCTTCTATCTACACTGGTAGTTCCTAGTGCAACTAGGTTTGGTACCTTTAAGGAGAAATCTTTACAAGTTCATGCTGAGTTGGCCAAACCGGTTATAGCCAAGAAGGTTAGGAAAGAGGTAGAAGATTTTGTTGTATCACAAGGTTTCACTAAAGAGATGATTGTTGAAGCTAGAGAAAAATTTGAAGCAAGACATGAAGGATCCTTTAGTGCCTCAACCGGTACCAGCACTGTTATGCAAACCAGAAGTGTAAATGTGAAGAAAGAGAAGCCCCCTCCTCCTAAGATCCAAATCGGAAGAAAACCTAAAGCAGAAAAGAAGAAAGTACCAAAAGTGAAAGAAGTGTACAAAAAAAGGAAGAAACAACAAGCTCAAAGAACTCTTGAGACTATTGCAGAGGATATGGAAGAAGATATTGATTCTGAAGGTGAAAAAAAGGAATTAAGGGCCAGTGAGAAGAAATCCAAAGTGGTTGGAGCACCTACTGTGAAATCTGTAAAGCAACCGATAAGTTGGAGAAGAAGACACAGGAAGCTTAGCATGAGCTGAAGAATTTAAGTGAATCCTTTGATTTTGTTAATGATTCCGTAATCAATTTTGGTAGATTTGTAGTACCTTTACAACATAAGTTGAAGGTATATGAAATTGAGCGGGTTAGAAGGACAACTTCTTTACAAGAGTTACAGACTCAGTTGATTCCTAAGTTGGAAATTTTATAGAGAGGCTACAAGGAAACGGAGGTAATTCTATCAACACTGGAGATGAGTACATTAGATGCCATGGAAGAACTTTCCTACCAAGTCAGGACTCACAGTGAGATCACTGCTACACTTTTGGAGACATGGGAAAATAGCTTGACAGTCACGAAGACACATTTTGCTGCCATTTTTTTTCTTATGAAAATGACATTGTAATATTTTGAACTCCTATATATTTGATAATGCAAATTATAATGTATTATATTCATTTCTTTCAAATGTATTTACTTACCTTTATCATTTCTCTCAAAGGGGGAGTAGTATGCCAGTCAAAATTTTATAAAGGGGTAGTAGTAAATTTTTGTAATAACATGTAATTGCTAAGGGGGAGTTTTGTTTTTGTGACACTTAGACAATTTTTTTCGTAAGTGTTGCCATCAATGCCAAAGGAGGAGATTGTTGGCTTGATGATGATGATGATATGATGTAATAGGTTGATTGATAACTTGTTTTGTGTTGTCATTGATGGCAACCATATTTTGTTAATCATCTTAGTCTAACTGGTGTTTTTTTAGTTAATCAATGAACTAGTAAATAGGGACAATGTGTTGTTCAAGCGACCAGTACAAACAATCGGTGAAGAGTTAAGTGTTGCAATTTGGAATGTATGTTCTTGACATTGGCAGGAGTCTATGACTGAAACCACATCAACAAATTTGATGGAATGAGAGAGTTATGTTGTTCCAAGCAGTCAGTCAGGAAGAACAATTATCTGGTACTAGCAAAGTTACTTAGATCGGTAAACTAGTAGTCTTATCATTTTATTTTTTAGCTATGAATTATGTGGCTGACGTGAGTAAAGTGTAATGAGAAAGATTGACCAGATCCATTGTACTTAGGAAATTGTTCCAAGGTTATTTTGCTGACTTAGCAGACTTGTTTATAAAGAGATGAAAGTTATGTGATGAGGTATCAAGAGGAAGGATCTAGAGTGAGATTTTGATTGTGCAGTGAAAGGAGAAACTGTGTATTAATGTTTAGTCGGTGCTAGTAGTAGAATTAAAGCAGATTTATCAGGCACATAGGTGCTATATGCAGATCATTTACCAGTTGTTCCCTAATAGTTGCAGCAGTATTAAAATCCCTTAACCAGGTAGGTCCTAACATGCCTGATCTTATAAATCCCTTCACCAGGTGACTCATTAATTTGGTTTTAAATAGTTTAGTAAGGTTACTCCTAATAGGGTATAGCTCCTAACATAGCTGAGGTTGAAATCCCTTCATCGGATGACTCCTAACAGGGTCTGCTCTTAACCAAGCATTATTGTAAAGCTCCTAACCGGGCTAGGCCTTTAACAGGGCGCATTTCAAAAGAGTGCTTATTTTTGTGGGTGCTAATTCCCATCGTGTTTTTTCCCATTTAGGTTTCCATGTGAAAAACATTGTGTTATGTGGTGCATGTTTTATTGGTTGTTTGCATACGTGATTATCTTTCTTGCATGCTCATTGATTTTGAAGTTGATTAAAGTGATGATTAGATTTATACTATTTTTGCTTGCACGAATTCACCCCTCCCCCCCACCCCTCTCAGTGCCTTGTAAGTTTATCACCTTTATGGTGTCTAGGATAGGTGCACATATGTGACTGAATTCTTTTATGAATTTCCTATAGAATGTTGCCAAACCATGAAAGCTCCTTACATCACCTATTGACTTGGGTGTTGACCATGACAAGATAGCCTCCACCTTTGCTGGATCCATCTTCAAATCACCCTTTGAAATCACAAATACAAGGTAGACAAGTTCCTCCTTCATGAAGACACTCTTCTCCATGTTGATCATCAACTTTTCATCATGCAACCTCTTCAAAAATAGGTTCAAATGCTCCAAATGCTACTCATTTGTCCTGCTAAACACAATAATATCACCAA
Organism: Cryptomeria japonica; assembly: GCF_030272615.1. Taxonomy (NCBI): domain Eukaryota; kingdom Viridiplantae; phylum Streptophyta; class Pinopsida; order Cupressales; family Cupressaceae; genus Cryptomeria; species Cryptomeria japonica. Next base: position 676,009,372 of record NC_081408.1, on the reverse strand, counting down.
GATAAACCACAACAAATTTACCAATGAAGTCTTTCAATACCTCATTCATGAGGCACATAAAGGTGCTTGGGCCATTGGATAGCCCAAAAGGCATCACCATCCACTCATAAATGCCTTCATTTGTTTTGAAGGTTGTCTTTCATTCATCCCCTTGCTTTATTCTAATTTGATGATACCCACTCTTGAGATTAATTTTGAAATAGTACCAAGCCCCTCCCAAACAATTGTTGTCATTGCATGAAGATTGCATTGGAGAAATTTGGAAGTGTTGTCATTGATGTCAATTGCAACCGGTAATGAGGCAAGTATTGCAACTAGTAATGATGCAGTAAAGCAACCGGTGTTGATGCAGTGAAGATCAACCGGTAACCCTCAATTAATAATCCTAACCAGTTGAGATGCAAAACCCTAACCGATGAAGTTTGGAGATCGGTTGTGATAATCTATGACCGAATGATGATCGGTGATGAAGATGCCACGTAAGCATGTCGCACGTGATGAATTTTGAAATGGATTTGGTGCGTAAGAGATAACCATTTATCTTGGGAATGATCCAATGCATAGTATGAAGTGACAAATGTGTGATGAGTTACGGATTCAATGTGCGGTGATCCAGGAACGGTTGTAGATGCCTAAAAAAATGTAATGTTGATTGCATGTAATCTAACGGTCAAGATTGAACCAATGTGTTTGTAATCTCTATGAGATTTGTAAGGTTTGTGTTGTGTTACCGACCTAATGTATTTGCTTATAAGGTCGATGATTCATTTCAATGTAGGTTTGGCAATTTGGTTAAGTGTGAAAGTGATTATTGCCGAACCAGGAGGTGTGTCTGCAGGAATGTTGTGAAGGCAAATAGGAGCGATAAAGGATTTGATTCAGCAAGGAAGTCCTACTTTCAGATCAGTCAAGAACTTGTTGTTCTCTAACCATTACAATAGTAAAATCCTTTAACCAGGTAAGCTTTAACAAGCTTTTTGTTGAAATCCTCTAACTAGGTGATCCATTAGCTTGGATTTGAAATCTTCCACTGAGGTTACCTTTAACAGGGTATTGCCTTTAATAGGGAATTTGTAGTCAATCCCTTAACCAAGTGGTTCTTAACTAGATTTGTTCCTAACAAGACATTAATGTGTAAGCTTCTAACAAGGCTTAGCTCCTAACAGAGTGAGCTTCAAAATAGTTCAAAATACTTGTGGGTATTCATCCCCACCATGGTTTTTCCCATTTGGTTTTCCACATGAAAAATCATCGTGTCAAGTGGTGAATGATTTTGTGGATGTGTTTTTTATATAGATATATTTGAATAACCAAAAATGATCTGAAATATTTTTTTACTGGTATTAGTAAGGTGGTTTAAGGTTTTGTCAAATGGTAATTAAGTTTCAAGATCTGTTGCATTATGTCACCGAGTTATTAGGACAACCGGTCCAGATGAAGAGTGCAACTGCAAATTTGTTTGAGTGTCTAAACCAGTATACTTTATGACTTGATTAAGAGTTGAAAGTTTGTTTGGTGAAATTTTAGTTTATTTTCTATCTACTGATTTACTCTCCCTCTCAGTAGTTGACCGGATCTTTATAGTTTCATCATATTATCAACAGTCTATTAAATCTTCAATTCTAGGCATAGGAAACCTATATCTTATGGTAATCCTATTGATGGCCCTAGAATCAGTACAAAGTCTTCATTTACCATCCTTTTTAGGTGTTAGGACTTTTGGGATGACACATGGACTGAGACTCTTTCTCACCAACTCCTTATCCAACAATTCTTGCACTTGCTTGGCAACCTCCTCATTCTAAGATGGGGTCATCTTATAGGTTGGTTTGTTTAGCAATGTAGACCCCAATATGAAGTAAATTTGATGGCTTATGTCTGTAATAGGTGGCAAGGTGTTAGGCATTTCCTCCACCATTATACCCTTATACTTATCCAACAATCGTTGCACCTCTTTGGGAACTTCTTCCTTACCATGACTAGGCTCATTAGGACTATTTTTAGGCTCCAAAATCAGAGCATACCCAGGGGGTTCCTTCTTCTTTTAGGATGTCTAAAAACTCTTTTCCACTTACTATTATGACACTTGACCCAATTTTCTTATCTACACCCTCATCTGGTAAACGATTCATCTTGTATTTCCTCCCATTTTTGGTTATGAGAAAGGAGTTTGTTTTCCCATCATGTTGGGATTCTACATCATATTGCCATGGACGTCCTAACAATAGATGGAAAGCATCCATGGGGATTACATCACACAATATTTTGTCTTTATACTCCCCTATTTAAAACTCTACCCAAGATTTCTCATCCACTAAGATTGCTCAATTTTAGTTTGTCTACCATCTCTATGAAAACCAAATATTCACTATAAGTTGAATCAATTATTACCTTGCATATCTTACCATAGGCCTTACATGTGGTTCTAAACAATGTCTTCCTTTGAGGGGGTCCTTTCACTTGAGGCACCTTCAACATGGTTCTCCTCGTCATCAAGATTTCTCCATCATGAGCTGGGGCTACACTTTCAATTGGGGAATTGACACTTTTGCAATATTTTTCTTGTATCAACTAGTTCCTTCTCTCTCCTCCATGAGAGTTTGAGGCTTTCTCAGGATACTTGTTTAGAGTGTGCTCTACTTGGTTGCAATTGAAGAATCTCCTTGTGAAGACATTAGGAACCCTTCCTTCTAAATCCTCCTTTTGAACCTGCATCTCCATTTTCTTCTTGTTGGCTAGACTCACCTTGGGGTTTTTGAGGTTGTCCTCTTCCCCCCAAATTTCCTTTTCTTCTAAAGTTGTTTCCTCTTCTTCCCCTACTATAATGTTCCCCTTTTCTTCTCAATCTGTTCTCTACCATCAAAGCCATTTCAAAGCATTCATCTACTATTTTAGGAGTCATCAAACTCATATCATCTTTAATATTGAATTTGAGCCCATTCAGGTACCTAGCAACCTTCTCCTTTTCATCTTCATGATGCCCTGATCTCAAACTCAATTTATGGAATTCCTCTATGTAGGAAGCCACATCCAAGTCCTTCTGCTTCAAGTTTTGCATTCTCCTGTACAACTGCACTTCATAATCAACAGGCATGAATTGGGCCTTGAGTTTGGACACCATCCGGTCCCAAGAATGAATCATACTCTTTCCCATCTTCACCCTTTCACCTTGAGTATAGTTCCACCAGGTTAAAGCAACACCCTTTAGTTTGGTTTTTGCAAACTTTACCTTCTTCTCCTCAATCAATTCCTTGTATTCAAAATAATTATTTAGGGCATCTATCCAATCTACAAGTTCTTCAACATTCATCTTCCCACTATAGGTAGGAATCTCCATCTTGGCTTCATAAGAGTCTTTGCCAATTGTCTTTAGGGATTTAATGAATGGTCTTTGATCAATAGTATCTCTAGCTCCTGCCTTTGGGGTTCTTCTTCTTCATCCTCTTTCTCCCCTTCTTTATCTGTCTCCTCACTTTGCCCTTTTCCTTTCTTCATTACCTTTAGTTAAACCTTGAGTGTCTCCTTGACCCTAGTCTTGATCATCTCTTCCATATCTTGGAATTTCTTAGCCACCTTTGTGGACATACCCTTTGGATGCATTATTATAGCCTCTTCTTGGCTCTCTTGTGCTGACATACACCAAAATTTTTCCTCCCAATGATCAGACTTGCTTTGATACCAATATGATGCAAAGCCCTAAGAGGATTGAGTAACTTAGACCAACTTTGGTCACCACTTCCCAAATATATTTGGGACCACTTAGATGAAACTCACAACCAATCTTAGACTCCTCACAAGTCTCTATACATCAACAAAAACATACCAAGCATGATAGACCACACATCATGCAAAATCAAGCCTAAAGCCCACTAGGCTGCAATGCTCAAGCATGAGACAACCATGAACTTGTTGTGTAACTCTTAGGGTAGACATAATAACACCTTGGAAAATGTTTATGAAGACAATTTTAGACCCCAAACAATTTTGTTTGGATCCCAACTTCAAACTATGACCTTGACTCTTTATGCAAACCCTCAAAATGTAATTTGACCTACTAGGCCTAAAGCCCCAATTAGGTCACTTTTACAAAGCAAGTACCCTCAAAATGATTCAAATAAAAATAAAACCACTTGTAACACCTCCTAATATCTCTCTATCTACCAAATCCACAACCATTTTGGGTCCAAACGTCTCCTGCCCAACACTCAAAATAGTAGCAAATTCATAACCCGTCACAAAGAGATGCCAAGTTAAAACTACATGAAACTCACTCCTCCCTCCATGGATGACCCTGCAACTTTTGGAATCTTAAAATATGTACATGTAACTGAAATTAACCCAAGTGGAATTATATTTGGAATGGGTAATGCCAAGTTATTGATATTTTTTGTACAAAACCCTAGGAAATGAGGGTTTTCAGACCCGGTTTTAGAAAAATGGATGGATCTCACTCAAATATACACCAAAAGGCTTGAAATTAGTGAGAAATAAAATATATGTATCTTTTATAATAATTAATACACCTTCCTTTGATCAATCAATCCATACAATAAAGATATAAGTTCTACAACACGTGTTTTTACAACAAATCTGTAGGGAAACAATGAAGTTTTGTATTCCAATCACCAAAAATGACATCAAAAACCTTCCTCTTAGTTTGGGAGAGGTTTATATAGACCACATACATCCTCACAATTGATAATAACCACCATTTTAACCTTATGACCATTGGCAACCACCTTTTTTCAAAATAATTATCATCAAGAATGCAAAAATTGTCATGCAACTTTTGCAATGTTGACAACTTTTCAGTCTAACCTATCATACTCGCCTAGAATCAACAAAGCCATTACAAATATGCCAAAGGTGGCTCAAATATTATAAATACACTTATCTAACCCACTTTGACACCTTTGAGTGACCATTGACCACTAGTTGACCAAATAGGTCCTGATAGGTTACAAGTCTGAAATGGCATGAATGCCTTACATAATTGAAAAAACATCATGAATTGGTCCAAGGGACCTTATTACATAATAATAAAATGAAACAACACAAAAAATAAAATATCAAATCCTCTTGAGTCACTAGGTGCTCCTGCACCACTGAGTATGACTGGTGATGATCTTGACCCATGTAATGGAATCTCCCAAATCAATGCAAAATTTCATATGTTTCTTCAAGAGAGAATGATCCAAAAAATACAGAATGAACCGAAGATCAACCAACTTGATCATTTTTACTAAACAGGGTCATGCATTACATATGCCAAATTTGGTATCATTAGGGTTCCCAAAACCCTCATTGTATCATAGTAGAACAAGTGTAAATTAGGTTTATGAACCCTATTTATATGTGTGTGCATTTTGTGTAACTCGAGTTGGTAGACCCGATTTACACTTAAGGATAAGTGTGGATCAAAGGTGTATTTGAGGTTCGTAGACTCAAATTGCACATTAAAAACGAGAAGAACAAGACTAGGTTCTAGTTTAGACCTATAGACTCAAACTACTCTTGGGTAAAACATGGCATCAGTGAAAATCGGATCCATAGGTATGAACTACACTTGATTAGTGCATTTGATAGAATAGGTGTAGGTTGGGTCTATAGATTTGAACTACACCAAAAAGTAAGATCATGGTGTAGGTTGGACGTATAGACCTGACCAACACGAAAAAGAGTGGAAGTGAAAGTTAGGTGTAGTTCGGGTCCATGAATCTGAACTACACCAAGTCGGGTGAAGTTCAAGTCCATGGATCTGAACTAAACCAAGTCAGGTGCAGTTTGGGTCTATGGATCCAAACTACACCAAGTGAAGTGCAATTCGAGTTTATGGATCTGAACTACACCAAACCAGGTGCAGTTTGGGTGTACAGATCCGAACTACACCAAGACTAACTACAAAAGTGTATAATCAGGTTTAAGGTCTCCGATTTGACACCAGAAACCCCTATACAAGTGTAAAGTCAGGTTTAGGAGCCAATCTAACACTAAAATCAATCAAGATGAAATAAAACTAACTCCTAAAAGGCATTTTGCTGAATCTTCCAAATTCATAACTTGAGACTTCAAATCAAGATGGTTTCTTGAGGGCCAACTCACGAATGGAGACAATGGAATTTTACCTCGATCAACATGCTTATAACACATGGGCTACAAATTGGACAAAATTTGAAGAAGTTATCCCAGAATTTTGAGCAAGCCAACATTGAGGATAACAAGATCCTAACCCATAATTGATTGGGGTTTGAAAAGATACTCCATACTAGCTTCACACGCATTTCTTTATTCATCACCTACCAATTTCTAAGACTAGCTCCCCCCTCCTTCTTCATCTTGCATATTTTATCCCAGCCAGTGGAGGAATCTTGTCCTGATCCCTTGCTTTGTACTAAAAGAATTTCCTGATCTTTTGCTCACTTTCAATATTTTCTATGGGATTTTAAGACACATCATTGAAAAGATAGGAATAGTATAAATCACAAATTTAAGCATAAGAATTCTCTCCATAGAGGAGAACCACCTACTCTTCTAACCATCCATTCTTTGGAGACAAAAATCCACCAACTTTTTCCACAATTTTGCTCTATAAGCCCCACCAAAAACAGGGGTGCCAAGATATTTCCTAGGAAGGGTATCCATCTTCATATCAAGAATACAATAAATCTCACTTTGTTTTTGGCTTGTAGTATTAAAGAAATATATATCAGATTTCCTCCAATTAATGCATTGACCAAACACAAAACTATACTTATCTATAATTTCCTTCATCACACTGGCTTCTCAAAGAGAAGTCTATCCCAATAATAATGTGTTATCAAAAAATTGCAGGTGCATCATAGGTGCTAAACCTTGAGCCACTTGAAATCCATTATGAGATCCCACCATCTTTTTCATAGTAACGAGTTTACCTAAAACTTCTGCCATAATGATAAAGAGAAAGTGGGGAATAGGACCCCCCTGCCTTAAGCCCTTTTGACATTAAAAAAAACCTATGGAATTCTATTAACTAAAACTGAGATGTGAGGAGAGAAAACACACCTTATCTAACCCAGTCCCTTCTAAAACCAAACTTCTCCAAGACTTTCAACAATAAGTTTCAATTCACGGAATCATATACTTTTCTAATATCGAATTTGACTAGCATACATTTTGTCCCAACAATCTTTACTGAATGAATAGCTTCATGTGCTATAATTATACCTTCCACTATAGATCTTTTAGGCAAGAAACCATTATTCTCATCTAAAATAATCTACCAAGAGTGCTTTCAACCTATTGGGAATAACTTTGGAGATTACCTTGTAGATTGTGTTACACAAAGAAATATGCATGAAGTCATCAAAAGTCTTGGTTTCTTCCTTCTTAAGAATAAGAACAATTAAGGTGTTATTCAAATATTTAAGCAGAAACTTTGTCCTTCACGATTCTTCCACCACCTCCTATGAATCCTGAGCAAAGATATCCCATAATCTTTAAAAGAAGATGACAAGAAATCCATCCAATCCAAGGGCTTTCTCACCACCTAGTGAAAATAAAGCCCTTTTAACTTCCTCAATCTTGACTAGTTCCATCAACATCATATTTTGTTGCTCTAAGATGCAATTTGGGATCACATCCCATATCTCATTCCCATCATTGCACTCAGGAGAATCACCTTTGAGAAGTCTTAGAAAAAAGAAGACCACCTCCCTATTGATATCCTGAAAATCCTGGAGCACCTATCCTCCTACATTTTGAATCGAAAAGATCTTATTAATTGATCTCCTTGCTTTCACTAAATTGTGAAATTTTTTAGTGTTGCAGTCATCCTCCTTCAACCAAGTATCTTTGGTTTTCTAAAACCAAAAAATCTCCTCTCTAACTAAGATCTTGGAGTACCTTTTATTTACCGCCTTTTCAATAGTGAACTCATCCTCTCTCATACCATCACAAATAATTTTTGAGTGAAGACTCTCCAACTCAGCTTCTAGCAGAATCTTCTTCATAAAAATATTCTTGAAGTGGTCTCAGGTCCACTTCTTGAGGTTCTCCTTCAAATGTTGAAGCTTTTTAAAGAAAATGAAAGCTTTATTACATTGTCTATCTAGGACATTTTTCCACCAACCAACCACTAATTCCTTAAACCCATCTACCCTTAGCCACATTTTTTCAAATTTAAAAGGGTAGAAAGGTGGGACAACATCCTCTTGGGGGTTCAAATAGATAGGATAATGATCTGACCTAGTGATCGGAAGAATCTCCACTTCAAAAAGCCACTAAGAGTCACCCCATCTACCTACCACAAAAAAATGATCTAGTTTCTCTACAATATTAAGGAATCCTTGTTGTTTATTCATCAAGTAAAATGACCTTGCTTAAACTTAATTTCCATCAAAACCATTGCCTGCAACAAAATCATTTGTCTTTGTGTACCTACCCAAACCAACTAGAACCACCATTTTTATTAGAGGGGAGAAGGGTAGCATTAAAGTCCCCCCCTCGAAATATATACTTTAGAATTATCATCTCTCGTCACCTTTGAAAGGGACAACCAAAACTCTCTTTTACCCAAAGTGCTATTGGGTCCACACACATTGGTTAATAAAAGAGACATATTCAGAGGCTTTAAAAACACTTTAATCCACTATCAATGCTTCTCCTGTCTAATCAAATTTACCACCAATGTGGAATCTCTCCACAACACTCCTAGACCTCTTGAAGGCCCTTCAAACCCCACAAATAAACAATTCCAAAGATAAAATTTACTAGAGAAAGAAGAAGAATCATCTTTTTTTTAGTTTAATTTCTTTCAACAATACCTAATCAGGGCGTGACTAAACAAGACATCTCTTTATCATTCAGACTTTGTCAAGGGCATTGTAGCCCCTGATATTCCATGAAAGGACCCTCATTTCTCCCAAGAAAAGGCTATTCCTTTTTTAAATCTCAATTTGCTTTGTCCTTTCATGCTACCAACAATTTACAAATGCATCTTTATGGTTTTTGGACCCTTCCTCCTTTTCTCCCCATTTTTTTGGTTTGGACACTTTTGATTTTGTCTGTTTTAGACATCTTTTACCTGACATGTCAACTTTTGCATGCAACCCCTAATCATCCTCCTCACACTCCTCCTCAAAGGTTGACACACCTCCAGCGAGATCAAGATCTTCCTTAGCATCCCTTTCTTCTTCAAAAGAGCTTTCCAAATTTCTAATAGGAGATATTTGGATGTCTTTAAAATGGATTTCCTCTATATCTTCTCCAACTTTGTCATTGACACACATAACTCTAGAGTCTTCATGCATTATTTCATCAATAATTTTGGATGATAAAAGAAAACCTGAATTATGTTCTCCACCACGTTCCCCTCCTAATTAAGACTCGAGTTCCTCTTCAACTCTGGCAAACTTCCAATGCCCTTGTCCATAAATTTACTTAGTTTCTTTAGTGTGCACCTACCCCCCATCGAGTCCACCACTACACATCTACCCATTTTCATCTCCATCTCCATCATGTGACCTTCTCCCTCATTAACACCTTCCTCTTCTAGGACCTACACCACTATTTATCCTCCCATTGGAGAGTGTTTGAGTTTTTTCACAACCCTAGTGCTCTCCTCTGCCATCGGTCTCTCATGATTAGAGTGACCAAAATCATCATGAGATTGATCCCTCCTAGACATCTTATTACTCACCTTAGAGTGAGTATGATCAGGACTTTGTCTACAAACGGGGAAACTGTCACCTTTATTAAAAATGGAATTTATTACTTCCAACATCATCCTAGAAGCACTTTCATCCCCTATCCCAAGTGAATCTAATTCAACATTCTATTATGTTCCAACTCTTTACCCTTCTTATTGACAATATAGTCCTCAGTTGAATTCCTTGTGTCTTTTCACTTCTTACAGTTCTCCACATTTTCCTCTATTTCTATTTTTTGCCTTCAAATTCCTTCTGAGTTACAAGTTTCAATCTCCTTAGGAAGAGGGAAAACCAGTCTTCATTGAACACAAATTCTTGTGAAAATGCTAAAATCCTTTTTTCTACTGCCTCATCTACAAATAGAAAATTCCCTACCTTGTTGCCGATTAGTTTTAGGGTTTCAGGATCTTTATAAGCATTATGGAGATTATAGAACCTTAGCCAGATAGGAACCTCATCAATGGATACATTTAAAGGATTAAAAATTGGTTTCTAGTCTATGATAAAAAAAAACCCTTTCCCACCCATCATGAAGGGTCTAGTATTAAGAATTCATCGTTTCATCGAGGATTTGAGGCACACCACTAGGTAAAACCTATTTTGATGAGTATTAAGACAAAAATATTTCCCCCAATATTTGTCACACTATTTTCGCACTTGCATATATGTAGGTCATTCACCAAACAATTTCATATAAAAAGCCCTTTCCCTTAACATTTCTATGGCCTCTTTCCATTCCTTGTTTTCAATATGAATAATCAGAGAATAATAGTTAGGGTTTTCGAGCTTACCTTTTTGGTATCATTCTGATCTTTCACTCACCAAAACTTATTCTCAATATTCCTAGATTTTCCACTTTAGAGTCTTCTAACCTGAAGTTGATGGATGTTGTGTAGGTTCTGAGTCAAAATGACCTTTTCTAGAAACCTTTGGTGCTTCCAAAGGGGTTTATCATCCCAAACCCTTCCTAGGGTTTGCCAAGCCTTATTGTGGAACCTCCCATCACTCCTCTATCCTTGCAAGCTTCAATCTTCATTACTCCTACAAAACCATAGTCAGTCAATCTTCTATGCCATATTCTTATGCTTTTTTTAATATAACATAATTTTAATATATTTGAGTAAAAAACACAACATTATTTTTTTATTTTGATAATTATTTTTTTCTTTTGTGTCAATTATTCATGAATTAAATATTTTGTTGTTTTTTAATCTTATGGATGAGGACACACTTTTTGGGGCTCTTCCAAGTCCACATATAGGGGAGAAGCATCAAGTTTTTAGGTAGCCACATGGTACGATCAAAGAGGAGGGTCCAAGATTAGACATAAGGAATTTATTGATTTTATTAGATTAATAATATATACTCTACACAATTGAAATGTTTACAAGAAAGCTTAAAAAAAATGTTAATATTTTTAGTATGAACTTTTTGGATTGCACTCGGTAATCCATCATTAGGAAGAGAAAAAGTAAAGAGAAGGATTGCAAAATTAGACCTCACCCTCTGACCTTGTTTTCCAGTCCACTCCCCACATAGTATTCCTTTTTAGTCTAAGTTTTCAATCCTTCTCTTTACTTTTTCTCTTCCCAATGATGGATTGTTGAGTGCAATTTGAAACATCAATACTAAAAACATTCGATTTTTTTTTCCAAAATATTTCTTGTAAATATACCATGGACTAAGGAAAAATCATGCCAACTATTCAAATGGTGTTAAGAATTTGACTTGGGAAAGGATTAATTTATAAGTTTATAGATTATTTATGTTCGAGAAAATGTTTGCGATGTTAGATAGCGACCATTGATTACTTTACAAGTTCTTGATTTTTTTTTTGCATTATTTTTTGACATATTTATATTTAAATATTAGAAATAAGAATAGAATACTTAAGAAAAAACTCAAGTAATAGTTAAACTCATTGTCAATGGGACACCTTCAGGTTTCTTTGCAGCTACTCAAGGTGTTAGGCAAGGAGACCCCCTATCTCCTTTCTTGTTCATCATTATGGCAGAAGCGCTTAGTAGATTAATCAAATTTCATAATGAAAAGGGCACTTGGTAGGGTATCCACATTCCCAATTCTCCCATTTCAGTCACACATACACTTTTTGCGGATGACACTCTTTTATATGGTAAATCCACTATAGCAGAGGCTAATCGAATTAAGAAAGTTTTGGAATCCTACACATCAGTTTCAGGTCAGAAAATTAATGCTCAGAAATCAAAGGTATTTATTTTTAACACAAGAGTTGCAGTTAGCAGAAAGATCATTAAAATTTTGGGATTCAAGCTAGAAGATTTACCTTGTTTGTACTTAGGTATTCCTTTCTTTAGGGGGGCTAATAAATCAACTTATTGGGAAAATGTGCTTGAAAGGATTAAGTCTAGAATTTTAGCTTGACGAGTTAGATGGATGTCTCTCTCAGGCCGCATCCTTCTTATCAAAACTGTCTTGGCCTCCATACCTAACTATTAAATCTCTATTCTTAAGGCCCCAAAATCAGTTGTCATGAAGATTCAAAAAATTATATCAACCTTTTTATGGAAGGGTAATCTCTCTCAAGAAAAGAAAATTCCATTAATTTCACTCACCAATATGACACATGGAAAGGTGGTGGGAGGAGTAAGACTGCATGATTTCACCAAATGGAATAAAGAATTTGGAGGTAAATTGGTTTGGAAAATGTACTCCAAGCCTAATGCAAAATGGTGTCAAATCATGCAAGCAAAGTATCTAGTTTCTTCAAACCCTTTGTAAATCCTCACCATTGCTAATCCCCCAAATGGATCTGCAATTTGGAACTTCATGATGTCCTCTAGAGAATGGGTAACCACGTATATTTCTTGGAAAGTTAATAATGGGGAGTCAATTCATTTCTAGACTGACTCATGGAATGGACACCCTCCACTAGCACAATGTTAACACCGACAAGGAATAATTACTTTTCTTACTCATGCATGGGGTGAGAACTCATTGATTATATTAGTGGAATTGAATTACATTGAGGAAAGGCCATTTGGAAATATTTTTTGCATGTTATTACTGATGATAATCAAAAGCAGATGTTACAAAACCTTTTGGATCATAGGATTGTATTCTTTTCAGATAATTCAGATAAAGTTTTTTGGGCTCCATCCAAACAAGGTGTATTCTCAATTAAAAATGGATATGCACCTCTACAACATATGATGGATCAATAGTAGAACCAAAGAGAATTTAAATTTTGTTGGAATAACAAGGTCTTGCGTAAAGCAGGTTGTGTCTATTCGTTGGCAATTCAAAACAAGATCTTAACTAGTGACAAACTAGTCAAGCTGTAAATTTCGCAACCATTTTTTTTTGTGTTTTGTGTAATAAGGAAAGTGAAACAATTGACTACTTGTTTGTTCAATGTCCATTTGCTCAACAAGGTTGGTTCTTCATTTTGAACAGATTGCAAATTTCATTGCCTTTGCCAAACACAGTATGGGATTTTTTTTCAGTCATGGCCTACTCTGTTTACCTCCTCCACTTTTTCTTGTATTTGGCACATCATTCCAGCAACAATCATTTGGTCCATCTGGTGGGAAAGAAATAAAAGAGTCTTTAGGAAAGCATCTCTGACTATTGATAAAGTTTTGGAAGTTATAGAGAAATCAGTTTCAGAACTAGTTAATGTTCATGTTCAATTCTATTTTAACACTTCTTCATTATTTTCGTCGTGGGACTCTTCCATTATAAAAAAATGGAAGAATATTTTAGCACCGTCTAACTCTAGTTTCCATCTTCTAATAAATTGAATAAGGTTGATAGATTTAATGTTTCATGGCAACCCCCACATTGAGATTTTGTCAAACTTAACTTTGATGGGTCATCGAGAGGGAACCCAGGTGACTCAGGGACTGGAGTTTGTATTAGGGATCATATGGGTAATTAAAAGCATTCAAATCTTTTGTTTTGCCTCCAGGAACTAACAATATGGCAGAGATGCAACCGTTATTGGAAGGATTGATCCTCACAAAGAAATTGGGTTATTTAAAAGTTCATGTTGAAGGGACTCCTTTCTTATTATCAATGCATGCATACAAAGGAAAACATTAAATTGGAGGATCAATTATATTCTCAGAAAGTTTGGAATCTGATAGATTCATTTGAAGCATTTCACATCTCACACACGTATAGGAAAGTTAACAAGATGGTAAACATACTTGCAAACATGGGTTGCGATGGGCTTCAAATTAAATTGATCAAGGATGAACATGATTTAAAAGAATTTCCACTATTAAAAAATATTCTATGTGATGAGATTTCGTGTGTGATGAGATAGGGTAACCTTCATGTTTAATCGTTTAAGTTTTCATTTAATTATACTTGCAAGAATGAATACGAACTAGGGTGAATTAATCACTTAGCACGACTACATGTGTAATATGTCTTAAATTACTCACTTGCCATCTTCGCATACATGACTTAAACCCTTGGCGCGTGTGAGATGTAAACCGAGAACCTCTCGTACATGGTTAAGCAAAGTTTCCACATGCGAATATTATTTGCAAGCAGGCTAATATTTCATAATTAAAACCTAGGTGGATGGGCCAACTATTAAACATCATTTCCTCCATCTCAAAGGCATCCTTCCCCCGCAAGATAAGCTGGTTTGTGCACAACAAAAGTTTTGAAGAGGGAAAAAATTAAAAAAACAAAAGAATAGGGCTCATTGGCTTCAATGGAAGGAAGACTGAAGATGGACACTACTTGTGCAACATGTCACATAGAGCACACAAAGTATATGTCACGCAATTACAGAGGCTTCTTAGCGGTGGAAGAGTGGGAGAGACTCTTCTTAGAGCACATCATAGATGTTTTCATGGGACAAGTCTTCCACATTCAATCGTACTAGATCAGGAGGAGCATCAAGCGAGTGATTGGTGAAGAAATCTTGTTTCCTCAGGTAAGACGGGCCATTTTTCCTTCACAACTTATCTCTATTTTATTGTCAATTGCGTTTGATTTGCGTCAATCCCTCTCAATGCTTGAGTTAATTGCTGCCAAAGTTGTCAAGAATGAATTTATGCCTGGTAGTAAACTTTTGCTAGCAGTCCAAAGATATGATTTATGGGAGGGTAACGCTCACATCGGGGGCATTTTCCTACGACATTTCCTTCTAACTAGACATGTCTTGATGTCAATCTATGACAACATTAAACACACGCTAGAGATGCAAAACTTTTCACATATCCAAAGTGCTTTGGATAGGCATCGTAGGGAAATTGGGCAAGAAATGGTTACCTTAATCAAGAAAAAGACTAATGCCTTGTTAATTATGTTGAATGCGGAACTCCCCGAGGTAAATCCACACCGACAACCTTTAGTGCCAGATTTAAATGTTGCCCCAGGGCCTGTGTTATCGCAGGGTTCCAATGAAGCTGCAGGATCTGTTCAAATTCTACATATGGTTGACAGGGGCACGATGCAAGAACAACAAGATGAAAACGTCCAACTGATGGACGAGTAAGGCATAGGGTAAAATTTTGTTATCTGTTTTGATGGGTATAAATATGGACGATTGATGGATCTACATTTTGAAACTTGTTGAGGATGGCCAGGTTGCGAACTTGTAAGTTTATGTACAATATTAACTGTTATTCAGGTTAATATTTTTGGATTGTGGTGAGATTGAGACAGATATGTTGTTCTGCAGCCGATTGCAAAAAATGGTAAACTTGGTTTTGTAAAAATGATATTTATATCATATCATTAGTTTAGTTTCATTAGGTTAGCTTTAGTTATCTAGGGGATTTCAATTGTAATTGAAGCTATAACCGAAGGTTTTCTTTTTTTCTGGTTCTTTCCTGTCGGTATGCTTATTGAACTCGATTTTTGTATCTTATTACTATATTAATATATATGTGGCTTGTCACCTTGCTTAAAAAAATAAAAAATAGTTAAACTCATTCAAAATATACTTCAGTGTCTTTAGTATAAAAATATCTAAACAAAAACTACCTTTATAGGTTAAGTAATGTCTATGAATAAAATATTAAGATATATTGTAAATTATATTTTGGATTCAAAGATAGCAGTTTAAGTGGGATCCACTTTATATCTTTAAGCTATATTATTTTTTGCTTTTTTATGAGCACCTTTTAGTAGCAATAAGATTGTATAGTTGATTGTATTCCTAGGAGAGTATTTTCTAATGTATTTAGCACCTTAGTATCATCAAGCAAAATATCCATTTTTGATTCCATGGCCTAACACTCTTATTAGCCATATATAAGATGATGTTAGAAAATAGACCATGTGATTGGTAAAGTAAAAATGAGAGAAAACATCATTGTATCTTAAAAGGTAGATGAACTTCAAAATTGTTAGTTTGAATGATTACGAAACAAAGTTTTTGTACGAATGTAGGTTTATTAGAGTTATTTTCCAACCATACCCATAGCTTATTTCAAGATATATTAGAAAGAGTTCAACATAAGTTATCAAAATAATTGAGTACATATACAAATATAAAAATTACATTTATCCATTTTAGTTTTTTAGTAGAACTCACACTTGATATATTGAGTTGGAAGGAAATGAAATGTTTCTCCAACAAGTATTTATAGTGAAGTTCTTTCCTTACAAAGAATCATGATTGAGCGTACCCTAAATGAGAAAAATAGGTTCACTTCACAGATCAACGGTTGACAACATGCAGGAAGCTTGCAAGATGATTGAAAGGTGGGTGGCCGTTACCATTGTCCGTTATAATTTTTTCGTTCCTCTCCTATCCGTTCTCGTTTTTCCTTCTTGCTTTACTGTCACCGTTGACTGTATTCCTCACAATTTTTAATCATCTTTTAAGAATAATATCATTCTTGTAGTCTCTTTAAGAATAATTTCATTCTTGTAGTTTTCTGCTGTGTAATTCTGGGATCCTCTGTTCAATCCAACCACCTCCCAAACCTGCGCCATTTCCTCTTCGCTCATCTCAACGCCTGCGTCGCTGAATCCACACTGACTGGGAAGTTGTCGTAGCTTGTCCTCCATTAATCCTTTATCGTGCGAAGCTGAAACCCTTGACTGGACCTTGGGAGCGACTGACATAATTATGCTCAACTTCTAAAATCAACAACTACCATTTTTGGACATTGCCACTTTTGTGAGTCAAAATAATCTAACATAATTCGGAATAAAACCTGCAGACCACACTCTATAGAAACATCTTTCATAGGCGAATAGATTGCCATTTAATAGTCCAAAACATTGACGCAACCAATAAATTGAATTACTTCATTTTTTATGTGGAGGTAGAAAATATATTTTGACTGTAAAGAATTTTTATTGCGTCCATGGGGAGATGGGTGGGACCTACGAGACTTTCGTGCCTTGAAAATGGCAACAGTTCTTGAGGCATATTTTGACATTAGTAATTGTGATATCCATTAAAGGTAGGATATGTTATGGTGTATGAAATATTTTATTTATCTAGAAGAAACAAATCATCATTCACACATTCACGCATGCATGTGCAAATTTGACTCTCATAGAAGCCATAGTTCTTTGTTTCCACGTTTCATTTAATAACTACAAATTCAACCATATGAAATCTTCTGGACTATATAATCTACCATTATTACTATAGAATGATGGATCTCTTTCATTTGATTTTGTCGGTAGCCATTATTGCTAAATGGATTCAAAACACAAATTTCTGTTTTCTTCATAAAATTTGTATTACCGATCTTCTACAAAGATTTTGAAACTGGATTTACAACAAATATTTCTATGGAAAAGAATTAGTGTTACTACAAATCTGATCCATCAAATGAATTTTCATTGGATTGAAGGTTACGAACTTTCAAGGAGAATAATCATGAATAATTTTAATGGAAGGACCCAATCCTACTTTTGAAAGTATTTAATTATCTTAATTTGGAAGTGCTTTCCTAAAAAACTCTCAATGGAAATTTATAATGATTAAATATCCATGTTAGATGGAAAAGCTTTTTGATTACGTTGAACCATAAAAAAATTAGTTTCTTGAGGATTATATGTAATAATAATAATAATTCCATAAGTATTAGTTATCTAAAATATTGTGCGAGACATTATGCATGCAGTCCAACTTTTGTAGATGAATATATGCTTACACCTCTACAATGTAATGAAGGAAAGTGAGAACCATACTATCGTGGAAGTGAAAACATGATCAATGTTTGGTGAAAAAAAATAGATGATGGTCTCCCTCCCTCTCTATTTATCTCTCCTCTCTATACATCCCTCTATTACTTTTCTCTCTCACCTTTCTCTCACACACTTGCCCCATCCATCTCTATTTCCTTATCTCACCCTCCCTCTCTTTATCTATATATCATAATCTCTACCTCTCAACCTTATTCATTCCATCTATCTTGATCTCTATTTCTATCATCTCCATCTCTCTCCCCTCTTCTCTCTCATTCCTCTACCTATCTCTCTTCCTCTCTCCCCTCTTCTCTTTCCCTCCTCTCCCTATCTCCTTTACTCTAACTCTTTGTCCCTCTCTCTACATTTCTCTCTTCCTCACATCCTTCTTATCCCCACCTCTCTCTCTCTTCTCATATATCTCTATCTCTCTCTCCCTTTCTTCATCTCCCCCCTCTATATCTCTCTATCTCTTCGTCTCGATCTCTTCCTCTCTATCTCCATATCTCTTTCTTTCTTTATCTATTTCTCTCCCTCTTCTTCTCCCCCTTTATCTTCATCTATCTATATCTTTTACTTTCCCCCTTAATCTCTAGACATGTTTCCCTCTTCCTAGACCTCTATACCTATATCTCCTTGCCTTGCTACCTCTCCATATATTTATTCTTCCATATCTCCATCTCTCTACCCCTAAATATCTCACTCTCTCTACCTCTTTCTATATATCGCTTCCTATCTCTATCTTTATCTTTCCATCTCCCACATAATTTATCTCTATAAATATATGTTTTCAATCCTTCTCTATCCCTCTCTCTTCTCTCTATCTACCCCTTCCCTTTTCTCAATATGCATCTCCATCTCCATATCTATATCTATCTTCATCTCCATCTACATCACCTATCTATATCTCTTTACCCATTTCCATCTTCCTTTCTCTTTTTCCTATCTCTTTCTCTTTCTACCCCTATCTCTCCTCTCACTATCACTTCTCCATTGATACCTTTGTTGCACAAAAAAAAATGTTTACTAAATTCCCTAGTAAATGACTTCATCAACTATACAAATGTCTGAAAAAAATGCATTTTTACCTAATTGACCATCTACACCTCTTCGGTGTACCCATTGCATCATGGTACAATTGCTAGTTATATAGTTCCAAGGTGATGCACCATTAAAGGTTCATACAATATTTTTGGAAAATAGGTAAATTACTTAAGTGTAAGTATCACTTACTCTCATCCATCTTCTTTTAGGTTGAATGCAAAGGAGACTTGAAGTAGCTAGTTTATTTATTTTTATTCACATTTACTTCATGAGAACCTTCTAGTAAGTTTTGTTAATTATTTATAGCAACTATTAGATGTAACCCAACAATAACAAAAGTAGATATGGCAAACGAGGAAGATTGTAATGGTTATCTGAATACATCCTACCATAGATAGAAATTTGGGATTTAATTGGGTTATTTTTGAAGTTTGTTCATGAAATATTTCCACAAGTTAATTACGTAATTATTATTTTGGTGAAAACTTAGTTTACTTCTATTCACAAGTTTGTAAGACATGGAAATAAGTTCTCTAATGCCCCTTATCAACCAAAGTTTTATCGAGCTATTTTGAAAAGGTAAATGAAGAGTGTATCTCACCCTAATCAATGCATCATAAAATTTTTGCATCACAAAAGTTTTGGTGCTCAAAATCAAACCTACTAGTCATGAGATTGTTAGTTCATAGCAAAATGGATTATTAAGAGATCAATGTATCTTAGATAAACTTGTGTTGGCCTGGTAAATGATTGAGTGGGCACAACAATTAACTTAGATTTTTTTAATAATCAAGATAGACTTTAATAGGGACAATACTAAAATCATATGACCCTCTATCTAGAAGATGTTATAATGGTTTTGGTATAGTCCCAAACTTCTTGGTCACATAAAAATGCTATTTATTGATGTTAAGTTACGCTAGCTGTGAATGTCTCTCTCACCTCAATTCCCTTTTTACAAATCCATAAGACAAGGATTCTCCTTTGCTCTCTTTATTTATTTCATTGGTAAATATGACGTTGGCTCATTTATTCAACATGTGGTCATTCTAACCACTTAATCAAGGCTATATCACTCCATAATAGTGCACTTATAACCAACCCTCACTATGTTGATGATAATATTTATTCATTTAAAAAATTATTGAGGAAGTGGACCATAACCTTGATATTATGGATATGGAATTCTTAGCATTTGACTCTTAGTTATCCATGCACAAAACCAAGTTATCTATGAAAAGGACCAATCATCAATCTCCCCAAATAATTACGGAATGGAAGGAAGTGAAACATGAGGTTATTACTAGATACCTTGGCATCCCTTTTGGCTTGGGTGTTACTATCAAAGACATGTAGCATTAGCTTCTAAGAAGGACAAAATTATTGAATTGGAGCAACATATTTTTTTCAATGACTTGAAAAATATAGGTGGCCAAATACATATGGGCCTCATTAACCAGGTTTGTATTTTCTTCTCATTAGTTAGCCTCAAGGAATGTTATAAATGATAATTAGCATAGCTAATCAAGGGTTTTGTGGGCTAAGTATAATAATGAGAAAGGAATTCCTACCATCACTTAACTCAATTATATTCATCCAAAAGTAAAAGGGGTTCTTGGCACACTCTAAAGGAGTTTGTCTCATTGCTAAATGGATTGTTCACACTATGGAAGGTAATTCTTCCTCAAAGCACCTAGATCATTTTAGGAGAAATCAATGACTATTGGTAATAATTGGAAGTAGTTGGTTTAGGATTAATAAAATCCTAAAAATTATTAAAACAATATAACCTTTAATTAAAATATATGCACAAGAAATTAATATTATAATAAAATAGTAGCATAGCAATATGAGATAGCCAATTTAGTTGATTGAATTGTTTGATTACATAGTAAAAATGAGATCATGCTCAAGCAAAGGTGGAGCTAAGAATTTTATAATAATTAAAAATAAATTAAAAATGTTATTGCATGATAGGTGGAAGCTAACTAAAGATAACCATGTGTGATAGATTGGGGATAATTCAACCTAAATGAGCTAATCATTAATCAAGCACATAAGGCTTGGACACATGATTGAGTGACACGTAT
Source organism: Cryptomeria japonica (assembly GCF_030272615.1). Lineage (NCBI taxonomy): Eukaryota > Viridiplantae > Streptophyta > Pinopsida > Cupressales > Cupressaceae > Cryptomeria > Cryptomeria japonica. The sequence continues at coordinate 675,988,395 of NC_081408.1, read as the reverse complement.
TAAGTGTGCTTGAGTAAATAGAGTGGATAAACAAATATAAATATAAATGATAGTAAGATAAATTTTAAAGTTATGTCACCTTTTAGGCTATATTTTTAAAATACTAAAACTTGAGCATTCCCTGCTACATGTCAATTAACACTAATATTGTGTTTTGGCTAGATTCATTCAAGTTAAAATTGACTTGGACCAAAACTTTTATAGTTGGAAGTGTCTACTAGGTACATATGTAACATCGAGTTAATCTATAGGGATTATGGCGAGGGAGTCAAGAAAACTGTTGCAGGAAAATGACAGAATTACAGAACATAACAGATGATGCGATAGAGAAATCGCTGGAATCCGATCGTGCCAAAGACATCATGACAATTCATATGGAGGATGTTGTGGACAACGACATTGATCTGTGGGAAGACCTGGTGGTTATCTATAGAATCATCGGGTCAAAGTTAGACAAGAAGTCAATCAGGAAATGGGTGGAAGAAAACTGGAAGTCACTTGTTATTATTAAATTTATTCCCAAAGGTTATTTCATAGCCATTTTTGTAGAGAAGAAGGAGAAGCAAAGGATTATGGAATATGGACTCTGGATGATCAATGGAAGCCCAATCTAAATGCAACCTTGGTGTCCAAAATTTAATTCTTTGAAGACGGATCCATATGATAGGCCCATCTAGATTAGGTTGCATAATCTGTCAATAGAATATTGGGCAGAGGATTGTTTGGAGAAAATTGGTTGCTCTCTGGGTTTCAATTAGCGACCATTAGAAGAATTCCTGATATTAATTTGTTTAACGTTGGAAGGGCAGAAATGGATTCAATAGATAAAAGTGGAAGAAATCAAAAGATTTTGCTTGTGGTGCGGCAAGAGAAACCACATGAAAAGCGAGTGTAAAGTTTTTAGTAAAACATCTGATAAATGGATCCCAAATATGAGAAGGTAGGAAATGGTTACTGGTTCAGTTATTTCAGCACAGACCCCTAACAAGGAGAAAGAAGATGCTCCAGAGAAGGATTCAAATCAGAAAGATTTCGGGAAACTTTTTTTGATTCCTTACAAGGAGAATCCCTCAAAGGAAAATCCGATAATCATAGGCAAGGTTAGTGGAGAAAATATTTTGCATTAAGGAGTTTTTGATAGAAAAATATATTTAGAATTTGGTTCTAAAGGTGATATAGGATTGGAAGATGAACTGGATGTTATTGACTTTAGATGTCTAAGCCAATTTGCTAATGTTTTATTGAGGTGGTCGAAAGTGGGAAGAGGTAGGAGTAATAAACAGTTAAGGGAAGATAGAGCAAAGGAGAAAGGAATTATTAGTATGATTGACTTTTTGAATAAATCCAAGGGAGCTAAGCCTTCCCTTGGAGGCCAATGAAAATCACAACTTGGAACATCAAAGGCCTGTTGGCCCTTGATGAGAAACACTTGGTAAAACATTCATTAGATAATATATCTAATGACGCGGTTCTCTTTCAAGAAATCAAGCTCAATTCAGAGAAGGCGACAAATTTTTTGAAATTTTGTGGTAAGTGGAAAGGAGTCTTCCAAGAGGCATGTGGCACTTACAGAGGTTTAGGCATATTATGGAACCCGTTGGCAGTAGATGTTAATATTATTTCTTCATAGCTTCACTAGATTCTTTCTTTTATTAGAGATATTTTTGTTGGGTTGGCATTTCCGCTTATCAACTTGTATGGACCTACCAAAACAGAAGACAAGGCCAGGCTGTGGAAGGAGATTACTGGACATATTTCTCAATTGGAAAAGGATAAGATTATTGATTATTATCGTAGGGGATTTCAATGCTATCCTTGATCTTGAGGAAAAGAGTGGAGGATTATCTAGAGTCAATAGAGTGATGGAATATTTTACGAGATTTGTTCTGGACAATGATTTAATTGATGTCATTCCTAAAAAGGGAAAATTCACGTGGACCAATCGGGAATGAATTTTACTAACATTTTAGAGAGACTTGACCGCTTTCTTGTCGGTTCTAATTGGTTGGCTGGTGATCTAGATATCTCCTAAAAAATCCTCCAAATCTCCATCTCAGATCATTTATTGGTTTAGATGGAAATTGACATCAAATCAAGGAAGCATAGGGGCTACTTCAAATTCTAGAGTATGTGGTGGAGGAATGATTCCTTTCTTTCGAGAATCAAATCATGGTGGAAGGAGAGTGACATCTTTCAAGGTATGCCTAGTTATTGTTTTGTAAAAATATTGTATTTTTTGAAAAGTAAAATCAAGGAATGGAACCATAACACCTTTAAGAACATATTTTGGGAGAAAATTGCCACCAAAGAGGAATTGGAGGTCCTCAATGAGAAAATAATTTCCAGGGGCATGTCCAATAAATATTTTGTGAAGGAAAAGGAGTTGAAGGCTAGGCTTGTTGAATTGTTGGCAAGGGAGGAAAACTATTGGAGAGACAAATCCGGGGAAATGTGACTTTTTGTAGGGAACTATAACACAAATTTTTTCTATCCATTAGTAAAGGCCAGGAGGGGTATTAATAGGATTGACGTTATCATAGAGGAGGATAATAGCTGGTGTGATGATGTTGAAGGCATTGGAAGAATTGCAGTTAATTACTATAGACATGCAAAAATGACCACTTTCCTAAGTGAATATTTAATATTCATTTTACTCCCATTCCTCTATTTAATTAAATTCTAATTAAATTATTCACATTCATCTATTTAATTAAATGAATTACTCAATTTATTTAATTAAGTTCACCTAAGCCTTTTCTACCCCTTTGATTAAATAAATCAATTAATTTAATTAAATCCCCCCACTTACAAAATCCTACAAATGCAAGTTGCAACCACAATTGAAATAAACTAATTTTATTTTAATTAAATTCTATTTTCTCTACCCACTTGCAAAATCCTACATCTCCCACTTGCCCCCTAAAACCCTTTCTAGATTCTTCTAATCACTTCTAATTTAGACTAATCCATCTTATAAATATTGTCACATCCCTAAGCAAGGGGAAGTCACTTCTCAAACCCTCAAAGTCTTTGAAAACCATTAAAGGCTTTATGTCCTCAACAAGTTAACCTCCAAAATCTTCCAAACCATTAATGGTTAACTCAACCTTCTTGCATGGTTAGAGACTTTTTGGCCTAACTCAACCTTCATCTAACCCAAGGGTCTCATCAAGCATTCATGGCTTTACCCTTGGTTATCCCTTTAACCCTTGCAAAAGACTTTACCCCTTGGGTAAAAGCTTTGTCCAATGGATAACCCTAACCTAACCTTAACCCTTACCTCCTAAGGTAACCATCATTTCTTCTCAAGCATTTAATGCTTCTTACATCTCCTCTCAAGCAGTCTCTTATTGACAATTGTCACTATTTCATTGGTGAGAATTGTAAACATGGATTGATAATTGTCAATCCTGACCCTCGATAGGACTATCCAATCTTGACCATCCATTGCCCTGTTTTCCCTATAAATAGAGCCCTCCTTCTATCATTTTCATAATCCAAGTTTCATGCATCTAATCTATAGTCATTTTAACTAAGCATTTAGCCTCTCTTTGAATCAATCATCTTCCGAAATTTTTGAATTCTAACATCCTTAAATTTATTCAAGAAATCATCTTAATAAACATTTTAAGAAGCATTTCCATTGTCATAGAACACTCATGTTAGACTAGTATATCATGTTAGGATAGGTTTTACTAATCTTTTATCTTATCATCATATTCCATGCTAGTTTAAATCATATTAAATTTAATATCATACATAACTAGGAATGCATTCATATTAAGTTGATCAATATCACTCGTTCTTGGAGTTGTCATTCCTAAGTCACTTTTCTCAGTGATATGAGAGCAAAGACATTGACTTGAGTGATTTTGTGAGATAGAGAATGATGGAACATCCCTTGGGAAGTTGAGCTATTCAATATAGCTCCATAAATTGTACTAAGAGTCCCATTGGTGTGTGGGTTTTCCTTGAAACTGAATTTTTTGTTTCCTTGCACCACATTTCCCGCACACATTTCTAGTGCCAACCATGGGGCATAACCCCATAAAACATATCATTTTTAATGCAGGAGTGACATTGCAGGTACGTGGAAAAGCTGAGTTAGCGCGTTGGAACCTTCTTTTAGCGAGTCGAAACCCTCTGCTAGCGCATCTGACTTACTATTTAGTGCATTAGACCCTACCATTAGCACATTGAGCGCATAGATTAGCACATAACACTCTAACTGTCAACTATTAAATCACAACGCATTAAGAAACCAGTCTAGCGCATCCAGGGATTAGCTTAGCGCATAGGTTTTATTCTGTAGCGCATTGGTGCAACAATGTAGCGCATAGAGTTAGCAAAGAAGAGAAATAATTGTAATTGAGAAAAATCATTTTAGGCTTGTGTAAGCCCACTCTAACATTTGATTGCTGACAAATTTCATGCAGGTTCTAATCTTTTTTGTGTTCTAATATTTTTTGTGCAAGGGAAGGAGTTAGTTTAGAAGCTTTTTCTATCTTTTTTTTTACTTTCTTTTAAAAGAAGTTAGTTAAAAAGAACCTACTCTCCCTTTTTGTACAAGTTAAAATAAACCTCATGTTTCCATTTTGGGATGCTTAAAATGAACCTCAGACTTCTTTTTGGTGTTTAAAAAGAAAACTCATCTTTCTTTATTGCAAGGTAAAAAGAACAACAAAATTCACTTTTTGCTTTCTTGCAAGTTAGAAGAGGAAAAACATTTCATTTTGGGGCTCTAAAAAGAACCAAACAAATTTACTTTGAGAAAAGTTAAAACAAAATTCACCTTCCTTTGGTGCCTAAAAGGATCAATTTTATTTCTTTGCAAAGGTAAAAGAACCGCATCTTCATTTTATGCAAAGCAAAGAGGGAAAGTTTTCCCCTATCGACTTTAAATTTTGTTGACTAGATCACGATTTATTTTGTTGACCAGGTTTATTCAAAGTTCTTTTTTTGGAAATACACACTTTTCTATGAAAGGATAAAAAGAACACCATGCTTGTTGGAGCAAAATCTCCAAATATAAGTTAGCAAATCACTGCTTTGAAGGGTTAAAAAGAACCATTGTTTGCCTTGTCTCGAAAGTGGAAGGTATATGCTCTCCCCTTAACTGGGTGATAAACAAGCCAAACCACTCTTATGCTTTCTTCATTTCAAGCATTTACATCCTTTAGCAGGGCTTCCCTCCCGAGTTGCTCATAGAGCACCATTTAAATGGTCGGTGAGAGGGGAATGACCTAAGTGGGAAATGACTTTATCGCCAAGTGTTCCAACCCACTATAATCAAAAGTGGAGGCTAATGAAAGTCCCCTTCAGCAATTTTGCTCAACGATTAGCCTTCTCCCAGTATCTTTACGATACATAAAGCCTTTGTCCTAAAGGTTGGGAAGCCTCCTGAGGGAGTTTATCACTGAAGACTGAATGAAAGCCTGATTACGAATCCTAACATTAGAAAATTTGAGCCGAGTCAATATCCAAACATCTTCAATATCATAGTGCAAGGGTGGGGAAGAATCTGCCCCCAAGATACTCACATTATATCTCCCAAGATAACTACCTATATACACCTAAAAATGGTCTGAAGATAATTAATTGAATAAGCCATTATTTAATTAATCCCCCTTCCCAATTTAATTAAATTCATCAACAATTTGATTAAATTCCCCCTTTCATCTACTTATTAATAAATCTAAGGATTTATTTAATAGGTTCATTTAATAATCCCCTTTGATTAATTAATTCCCCCCATCAAATTCATTTCTTCTAAATCCTTTAATTAATTAAAACAAATCAAATGCATGAGTTGTTGAAATTAATTAGCCTTTTCCTATTATTTGAATTTTTAAATTCAAATTCTCCTAACTTCTAACCACCTAACCTAACTCCTTCTAAACCTAACTCATTCCATCTAACCTTGGGTTTAATTAACTCCATCCTAGCTTGTACATCCTAACCACCATGTCCCCTTTCTTTGAACACTTTGCCCTCTCATAAGCAAAGCTTTGTGACACTTGTCACTAAGTGTTCCCTTTCATCTAACCTCTTATAGAAGCTTCTTGACACTTGTCACCATGGAGATGACAATGTTCCCTTTCATCCAACCCCTTTTCTTACCTACCACCAATTGTCCCCTTTCATCCAACCTCTTCTCAACCCACCTCCAATTTAATCATTGATATCTTCAAATCAAATCTTGACCGTTGATTCCTGCCACCTCACCCCTAGCCTTGGGAAATCCTATAAATAGACCTCATTTTGGAGCACAAAGGGTCCCAATTTCATATCACATTCATCCCATCTCGAATCCGTCTTATTTTGCATTCAAGCATTGTTACTATAAGCATCTAGCTTTTAGTTTATCATTTTAAGCATTGTTATCATGTTCAATTTTAGCTTAATTGCATCTCCATTCTAGCTTATTTTCTAGAATAATCATGAAATCATGTACCTTAATCATGCTATCATTGTTAGCTTATGCATCTTCATCATTTAAATCCTCCATTTAAGTGTAGTCAAGTCACTGGAATTTGCACAACCAGATCTGAGAGAAAAATTCATACTCGCATTTACTAGGAGACAATAGATCGATTAGCTATGGTTTTATCTTTCGTTGATTAATTTACTAACCATTGCTTGTAATGATTTATTGAGTGTTTTGTGTTGTAGCTACAGGTATAACAGGTACACACTTCATAGACATGACATTTTGGTGCCCACTGTGGGGTCGAAATCATCATTTTTGGCCTCTGAAGCTTCAGTAAACATCCATCTCTGCTAGGACAAAATCAAAATGTCGTACGAGTTAATTTTCCAACTCGTATGAACTCCTTTCTTGTCTAGGATGAAACTTCATCTTGACTCATACTAACTCAATCCTGTGTCGTACGAACCCCTTTTCCTTGTCGTACGAGAGCTAAATGCATGTCGTACGAATTTCTGGCTAGTAAATTCTATGTCGTATGAGCTTATTTTGATTGGTGTCTGAGATATACATCTTTGTCGTTTTAGTTGATAATCTCTGTCGTACGAAATTCTGCTTCTGTGTTTTGAGAGTAGATTGTATTTCAGGTTTTCATGCTTTCATTTGATCTTTGCTAATGCTAATATTGTTCTGTTTGTGAGATTTTTGGTAGCCTAACTCTTTTCTGCAGGACCATTGATGAAGATACGCTTGTCAAATACATAATTCTAAAACCAATCAATGACTACTAATGAATTTATTTTGCAGGTTGCCTATAAATCTGACTAAACTTTGTGTATTCATTAAAGTTTTCTAGGCACACTTCAATTTTGCTAAGGGAAATGAACTATCAAGTATTTCATGTCTTTGATGATAGGCGAGTATGCTCTCACCTTTCTTAGTTGATCAGAAAGCTAGACTCATCTTTTACTTTCATTAGTGCATTTCTTTAGCAGGCCTGCCTCCCGAGGAGCTTAAAAACTCTTAAAGCCATTACGACTAATGTGAGGGGAACGACCTAAGTGGGAACGGCTAACGCCAAGTAATCCAACCCACTATAAAATAAACGTGATTTGATGAAAATCAAGTCAACGACAGTGTTCGGGAATAGATCTCCTCCGTACCTTCGGGTATATCAAACCTTGGTTTTCAAGGCTTGGAGACCTCTTAATTGAGTTTATACCCCAGCGCGCCGAACGGATCCCTTACTAGTGCTGGTTAAAATAGAAGCTACCCGATTCACCTCCGAAAGGGTGATAATCTTTGTGCAAGAGAGATAGTAACTCCCCCAAGACACTTGCCTTATCATGCCACCATTAGTGTTTGGAGTTGGATAATACGGCGTTGAGAATCCATTGCGTGAGACTCAACGATCGTATTCTAATTAGCTATTGGGTGTGTACCTAAGTTTGCAAGCAAAGGTTTTCTCTCCTCATCCAATTTCCTTAGGATTTAGCATGCTTGGAGTCACTTATCACATCATGTGTTTGCTGTGTATTCATCCCTAAATTGAAAAACCAGACATCTAAATCTAGAAAACATAAGCAAAACACCAAAATTCACTAATCAAATTCAGCAAAAACAAACATATTTTTCATTGTCCCGTTCTCTGTCGTACGAGTCATATTCTTTGTCGTATGGGATTTATCTTTTGTCGTATGGCTTAGTAAGGTTTGTCGTACGAGTAATCTATTTTATCGTGTGGTTCAGAAAGTATAGTCGTACGAACCTCTGCTGTTTCACATGAAAATCTCAGTTTGTCATATGGTCTTCTATTTCTTGTCGTTCTGGGCTATATGATTTGTCGTATGAGTCTTTGTGTTTACTAGTCCAGAACTGCTACTTTGCATGTCTTTTTTAGGTCTGTCATTTTTTTGCTTAATCAATTTGCAGTAATCATAAACATTTGTTATTTGTTGTTCTGTGCTTAAATTGTCTTCTTGGTTTGCTTGGCCAAGTTATCATCCGCCAAAATCAGACTCTAGAAGATAAACACCTTAAGATTTTTAAAGTGCTCACCCTTAACAAGTTCAAGATCTAAACATCTCAAAGTGCATTATCACCCTCTTTGGTAAACTGATCACTCAAACATAGTTTCTCGTCAGGATCAATCATCCTTTATCACGAAACTAAAACGTTTGGCTAGGATAATCTTGTCCCACATCATAGGATATATCGTTCCTACTAGACTTGGTTCTTATCAAATCACCATCATTGCACTCCTAAACTGAAGATCGAAAAACTTGCAAACTTTTAAACACTTGAATCCTCTTTTAGTGTCATATCACTCTATTGCCTTGACATTGACTGTTGATCACTTATCAAAACAACTTTTGGAAAATTGAACCCCTGAAACAGAAACATAAACATTTGAAATAGCTGAAAACCATATCAACATGACATACCAAAGCAAAATACAAGTAACAAGTCAACATATCAAAGAAATCAAACAAGTCCAAAATCAAAATCCAACTATGTTAAAACCTCACAAGGATTCAAATACATCTCAAAGGAAAGGTGGCTCTTTTATGCAACTCTTAAAAAGATCCCTAAAGGACTTGGCTAAAGAAGATCAAAATCGTGCACCTATGTTTAGCAATGGCTCATCCCTGCATAAAAAAATTGACTCCCCAAAGGCATCTATTCCTACACCTCCTAAAAGTTTGCAAGAATATTCCATGGCATCATCACCAAAGAATATATCCAAAGATGAAGTTCCCCAATGGATATCCATAATTGCCATCAAACCTATTTCAGAGGATCATATTCAAAGACCATCTCCTTCATATCCAAGCATTAATTCATTGCAACATCCCCATAACGCTCCCTTGCAAATTGAAGTCCTCATTCATAGAACACTTGTTAAACGTGTCCTAATAGATAGGGGAGCTGGCTTGAACATATGCTCTTTGAGTCTTGTTCGTGCTCTAGGTTATTCAGAAGATACAGTTGATCCCCGGAAAAAGATAAAAATCAAAGCCTCTGGTGAAGAAGAAGATTACTCTAAAGGAATTGTGGTATGACCCCTCAGAGTGGGACCTTTGCAAAAAGACACACCATGCCAAGTTCTAGACTTGGACCTACCATACAACATACTCTTGGGGAAACCATGGATACATGACACACAAGCTATTACATCAACATGTCATCAGTGCTTAAAATTTCCCTACAGTGGGTAGGAAATCACAATATCAGCAGACTCAAATCCAGTGCAATGTTGTAATAATCTGAAATCAGCTCAAGAGGACATTGTTTCACATAATAGAGAGGTAGCAGCTTCAAGCACACAATCCAAGGAACAATCATTTGCATCAATTTTGTCAAACATGGAAAAACAAATGCAACTAAGAGATCAAGAGACCGGAGAATATTTGCTATCATGAAAAAACAAACAAGAGAAACTTGAAATTGAAAGGGAAGAAGAAGATGTAGGAGTCGATGTAGTTCACACATATGCAGGACAAATGTTAGGAACTAGCCTACTTGAATCGGAATCACATTCGGATGACATGGACTTAACCAAGGACGATTAGGAACTCCTTATGCGAGGTCATTCTGACAAGAGTATTGTTCTAGACATAGAAATACATATTGAAAGCTCTGATATCTCTATCATGACCCCAAATATCTTTGACATAATTCAATATGAGGACCCTTTATCCTTAATCCCTCCTGAACCTATGGACTGGGAAAATAAAGGACATACCACCATTGATACCTTTCCAAATGACCAGGCCATATCCTTATATCTTAATGAAATCAAACCTGCAACAACTTTCACCAGGGATTCCACTAACGTATCTTCAAGTCAAGTGGGTGCAAAATCTCCTAGTCACAAAAATGAAAATAAAGAAAAGAATATCAGGTATAATGCTGAAAACCATTTATTGGCAACATTAGATTAGAAAAAAGTAAAAATGAAGGACGAATCTAATGGTGAAAACATCCTTGAGGCACCGGAAGATGGGAGATTTGATACTTTATCTGAATTTTATCAAGAAAAGTCATCTATCCTAATAGAACTAGCAGAGGAAGTTATCATTGGCACAACTGATCTACATCCAACAATCTCTCTATTAGAACTTGTTGGCATTATGTGAACTGGCATGGCATTACGTGAACCGACATGAAGACATAATGATATTGTATGTTGTCATTGATGTCAATATGAGACATGGTGTGAATCGACACATGTGATAGGTGAAGAGAGAGGAACCAACATATGTATGAACCGGTTTATATGCCAAAGTGAAGCGGCATATTTGTTCAAAGTGAACTGGCATGTAGTTATGGGAACCGGCACATGGAAGCATTGTATGACTACTGGTTGGTAGGTAGCTTCCACTTCAGGGTTTCCGGTTGGAGTACCTCAAGTCTGTGTGACTCAATCGGTGATCTTTATGTGATGAGTTAGCAGTATGATGGAGGACAGATCATGTTGCCACATAAGCTCTATGCACGTGAAGGATCTTGCATGAAGAAGACTATTCCTATATACCTCAAGAATGAGTGAAGTCTGTTAAACAATGATAATGCGTAAAGGGTTATCAGCCACCATGAAATCGGTGGATAATGGACGATGGAGAATGTCTTGAGATCGATTCAAGATTGTTGCATTTAATGCAGTATGATTCAATGGTCAGGATCGAACCATTTGAATTGCTTAACCTAACAGGTTTAGGGTTTAGGGTTTTTGCTACCAACCTGCATGTTTCCTATAAGGTCGATGTTGTGTTTCTTTCTGAAGTTGTTGGCAAAAGTTGTGAGTGTGTATCCAAGAGAAGTGATACGTGATTCTTGCCAGACCAAAGGAGAGAAGAGATATCTGCAAAGTGAATGTGCAGAAGGTGAAGAGGAGCCTAAACGGATCTGCATTAGCATTTAGTGTTGTTAACAGATCATTGTAATTCCTGTTGATCTCTAACCACTTCAACAGTTGTAAAATCCCCTAACAGGGTAGCCTTAACTGGCTTGATTCAAAATCCCTTAAATCGGGTGGTCTTAACCGGCTTGATTAAAATCCCTTAACTGGGTAACTCGAGGCTAATGAGTTTTGAGAAGCTAGAGAGCTTAGGAGATCCTTTCAGCTATTGAGTTCTTGAAATCCTCTAACAAGGTGACCCTACCAGGTTTAACCCTTAACTGGGTATCCCTTAACCGGGTGATCCCTAACAGGATCGGTTCTTACCTGAACCTATTGTAATGTCCTTAACTGGACAAGGCTCCTAACAGAGCGGACTTCTAAAGAGTTCAAAAAGCAGCTTGTGGGTATTCATCCCCACTGTGGTTTTTCCTAGTTGGGTTTCCACGTGAAAAATATGTGTGTCATGTGAAATTCTTTTGTCTTGTGATGCTTTGTTTTACCTGTTAAGCATATGAAGGTTCTATGTTTTATGCCTGTCTATAAAACATATTGAACTCACTGTTGTGAAGATCTGATGGTTAAGTTTACCTGTTTAAGCATGAGAATATAATGATACAATAGTATTGAGCTAAGAGGGTAGCTTATTGAGTGATCGGTTCATGACTGAGTGAGTTGTACTGGATGTTATCGGTTCCACTCTGTTTTACCGGTATCCCTGCTTGTCAGTCATTTGGGGTATTTGCTGTCAAACCGGTTTTGGACTGTATTTGTGTTTGTACTGATTCACCCCCCCCCTCTCAGTACCGATTTGGTACTCGTGGTTCATCATTGAGTTATCAATTGGTATCAGAGCACTCCAAGTCCTTTGTGTTGTAAGCTTAACCACTTAAGGAAAAGATCCTAGTCAAATGATGAAGAGGGAAGGTCTAAAGTTTAACAGGGAAAATTTTGGTATATGGAAAGACAGGATGAAGATATTCATCAAAAGCATGGGTGTTCAACACTGGAGTTATGTTGAAAATGTATATGTTGTTCCTACCGGTACTCTCACTGATGACCAAAAGAGAGAGGTACAAGAAAATGGGCAAGTCATGGAAGCCCTCATCAGTAGTCTATCTGACATTGAGTTTATTGATGTTCAGGACAAGGAAAATCCCAAAGAGGTATGGGATGCTCTTGAAAATATCTATGGTGGTGATGAGCATGTAAAATAGGCTAAGGAAGAGAGCCTGAGAGGGAAGTTTGAAGACATGCGGATGGTTGAAGGAGAGACCATTCAGCAGTATGAAATAAGAGTCAAAATAGTTGTTGGAGAAATAAAGAGTGCAGGTGGCAAAATAGAAGATTCCACTATGGTAAGCAAAGTCCTGAGATCCCTGTTGTCGGTCTATGCAATAAGGGTTGCTACTATTCAGGAGCTAAGATCAATAGACAAGTCTAAGGCGTCCTTGGACTCCATCATAGCCAAGTTGATAGCTTATGAGCTGAATAGTTTTGATGGCAGTGTTCAAAAGACAGAATCAACTTTTAGAGCCTCTACTATACCTTCCAGAAAAGGAAAAGAGGCTAGCACTAGTGGGGAACCTAATCAGAGCAGAGAAATGAATGATGAAGAGTTTCTGATGGAATTTGAAGCACTTCTTGCCAAGAAATTCTCAAAAGGAACTGGTAAATACAAAGGTAAGCTACCTTTGAAATGTTTCTCTTGTAACCGGATAGGACATATTGCTATGAATTGTCCTAATAGCGACAACAAGGATAAACCGGAAAGGTTCAAGAAATTAAAAGGAGGAAAGCGGAGAAACTGTTTTGTGGCAGTTGATGAAGGTGTCACAGATGAGGAATCAGAAGATGAAGAGAATGAAGACATTGTGTTTGTTGCTGTAAAGGAAGATGTGGCAGACAAGAAGGCTCTTGTCTCCCGGTTTGATGATTCCAATGAGCGGATCATTGACAGTGGCTATTCTCACCATATGATTGGTGATCGGAGCAAGTTTCTATCCTTAGAGGAGTATGATGGTGGTGTGGTTCGCTTTGGCAATGTGCACCATGCATGGTCAAAGGCAGAGGGTCCATCTCTTTGAATGGAAAGAGTAGTGCTCACAATGTGTACTGGGTTGATGGTCTTAGACACAACCTTCTAAGTGTTGCCCAGCTAAATGACAGTGGCCTCACTCTCCAATTCAAGAATGGAGTTTGTAGAATCAAAGGAAAAGATGGCAAATTGGTAGCCATCGGCATGAAGACTAAAGGTAACCTATTTCATCTGAATGCAAATATAAGTACATGTCTTATGGCTAAGCTTGATGATAGCTGGATATGGCATAGGAGATTCTGCCATGTGAACTTTGACAACATTGTGAAGGCTAGTAAGATCTAGGCAGTTAGAGGGTTGCCGGTGCTGAGCAAACCGGATAATACCTTGTGTAGAGAATGTCAATTGGGGAAAATGTCTTCCTCAACCTTTAAAGGTAAATATTTCACTCTTGACAACTTGCTTGATCTTGTGCATATTGATTTATATGGTCCTATGAAGACTAGAAGTGTGCAGGGTGATAGGTACTTCATGATTCTCACTGATGACTGCTCAAGAATGATGTGGGTCACATTCTTGAAAGACAAGTCTGAAGCTTTTGGGAAATTCAAAGCTTTCAGAGCATTAGTGGAGAAGGAAAGCAATAAAAGGATCAAATGTCTCAGAACTGATCAAGGAGGGGAATTCACTTCCAGTGAATTCAACAAGTATTGTGAAGAATTTGGCATCAAGAGACAACTGTCTCCCCCTCGGACTCCATAGCAGAATGGCCTAGCAGAGAGGAATAACCAGAGTGTGGTTGAAGCAGCTAGAACCATGTTGATCCAAGGAAAGGTAGCTCACACCTTTTGGAGAGAAGCGGTGAGCACTGCAGTCTACACTATGAACCGGGTACTCATCAAAAGGGGTAAGGACAAAACTCCTTATGAGTATTGGACTGGTAAGACACTTGTGGTTAACTACTTTAAGGTATTTGGTAGCAAATGTTACATCAAGAGGAGTGAACATCAAGACAAATTTGAAGCTAAATGTGATGACGGAATATTTCTAGGATATTCCACCAAGAGTAAAGCTTTCAAGTGCTACAACACTAGGACTCAGAGAATTATCGAAAGCATCAATGTAAGAGTTGATGAATCCTCTGAGAAGACTGAGGAAACCAACAGTGAGCAAGATGTAAATGAACCAGTTGCAACCTTCTGGGAACCGGTTGTTAGCCAACCAAGTACCAGTAACAGTGTCCCTGAACCGGTGAATACTGATACTGATGAAGATGAGAATGAAGAAGAAAAGCAAGAAGAACCAGTTAAGACCATTCCTCGGTATGTCAAGTTGAATCATGATCCCAAGCAGATCATAGGTGATAAAGATGTAGGAATCCTTACTAGAGGAAAGATCAGAGAAAACTCATGTATGATCTTTGAATTTGAGCCTAAGTCATTCAAAGAGGCTCATAAAGATGAAGACTGGATCAAGGAAATGGAAGAGGAACTTGATCAGATAGAAAAAAATGGTACATGGTCCTTGGTACCTAGACCTGAGCATAAAAATGTCATTGGCACCAAATGGGTGTTCAGAAATAAGTTCAATGAGGATGGCACAGTGATTAGGAATAAAGCCAGATTGGTATGCAAAGGATATGCTCAAGAAGAAGGAGAAGACTATGGAGAAACCTTTGCTCCTATGGCCAGATTGGAAGGAGTTCGTATGCTTCTTGCATATGCAACTTTTAAGAGGTTCAAGGTATATCAAATGGATGTAAAATCTGCATTCCTAAATGGTGTACCTGAAGAGGAGGTGTATATTGAGCAACCAGATGGGTTTGCCCTATCTGAAGACAGTGACATGGTATGTAGGCTACATAAAGCATTATATGGTCTAAAGCAAGCACCTAGGGCATGGTATGAGCGCCTACATTCCCATATTGTGAAGATTGGATTTGAGAGAACAAGTGAAGATAACAACATCTACTTGAAGTCTGAAGGAGATCAGATCCTGATCTGTGAAGTTTTTGTTGATGACATCATCTTTGGTGGAGATGACAAGATGAGTCATGAGTTTGCTGATGAGATGAAGAGAGAGTTTGAGATGTCACTCATAGGGGAGATTAAGTTCTTCATTGGACTGCAGATCCAGCAGATGAAAGATGGAATCTTCATCACTCAGTCCAAATATGTCAAAGAGGTGTTGAAGATTTTTGGCATGGAAGATAGCAAACCGGTTGGTACATTGATGGTGATCGGTTGCAAATTGACAAAAGAGGATGATTCCGCACTGGTTGATGAGAAGGAATACTGATCAATGATTGGTAAGTTGCATTATGTAGTGCATAGCAGACCGGATATTGCACATGCAGTCGACATTACTGCAAGATTCCAAAAGAGTCCAAGAATCTCACTTGATTTCAGTCAAGCAGATTCTTAGGTATCTGAAGGGAATAGTTGACTATGGATTGTGGTACCCATACAACAATAATTTCAATATGAAAGTGTTCACAGATGCTGATTGGGTAGGCAATGTGGATGACTGGAAAAGCACAACCGGTGGTGCATTCTTTCTCGGTGGTAGACTGGTCTCATGGATGAGTAAAAAGCAGAGTTGTATCTCTTAGTCTACAATGGAAGTGGAGTATGTTGCAGCTTTCATGAACTGCACTCAAACAATCTGGATGAAGCATGTACTGGAAGGCTTCAAGATCCCTGTATCTGAACCAGTAAGTATATTCTATGATAACACAAGTGCTATCAATATATCAAAGAATCCGGTTTTACATTCTAAAACCAAGCATTTTGAGCTTAAGTATCATTTCTTGAGGGAAAAGGTTCAGAATAAAGAGATTGCACTGGAGCATGTGTCCAGTAAGGAGCAGTTAGCAGACATATTCACCAAGCCTCTCCCAAAGACAACATTTGTGCATTTGAGAGGTGAATTAGGGGTATTGCCCCTTCAGGAGGTGAACTCAAAGTGATTGTTCCACATCAGTCAGGTACTGGAAAGACAAATTTTTGGTTGATTGGTGTGTTGAAGGATGCTACTCCTCAAGGGGAGCAACATGATGAAACAGTGCTGACTATACCTCCACTTTGGCATTGTTGTCAAAGGGGGAGAAGGAGTGAAGCGAAAAGATATCTGCAGCAAATGGGGAGAAGATGTGAAGCAGAGAAGATATCTTTTGTATTTTGCCATCAATGCCAAAGGGGGAGATTGTTGGCATTATGTGAACCGGCATGGCATTACGTGAACCGACATGAAGACATAATGATATTGTATGTTGTCATTGATGTCAATATGAGACATGGTGTGAACTGACACATGTGATAGGTGAAGAGAGAGGAACCGACATATGTATGAACCGGTTCATATGCCAAAGTGAAGCGGCATATTTGTTCAAAGTGAATCGGCATGTAGTTATGGGAACCGGCACATGGAAGCATTGTATGACTACCGGTTGGTAGGTAGCTTCCACTTCAAGGTTTCCGGTTGGAGTACCTCAAGTCTGTGTGACTCAATCGGTGATCTTTGTGTGATGAGTTAGCAGTATGATGGAGGACAGATCGTGTTGCCATGTAAGCTTTGTGCGCATGAAGGATCTTGCATGAAGAAGACTATTCCTATCTACCTTGGGAATGAGTGAAGTCTGTCAAACGGTGATAACGCGTAAAGGGTTATCAGCTGCCATGAAATCGGTGGATAATGGACGATGGAGAATGTCTTGAGATCGATTCAAGATTGTTGCATTTAATGCAGTATGATTCAACGGTCAGGATTGAACCATTTGAATTGCTTAACCTAACAGGTTTAGGGTTTAGGGTTTTTGCTATCGACCTGTATGTTTCCTATAAGGTTGATGTTGTGTTTCTTTCTGAAGTTGTTGGCAAAAGTTGTGAGTGTGTATCCAAGAGAAGTGATACATGATTCTTGCCAGACCAAAGGAGAGAAGAGATATCTGCAAAGTGAATGTGCAGAAGGTGAAGAGGAGCCTAAACGGATTTGCATTAGTATTTAGTGCTGTTAACAGATCATTGTAATTCCTGTTGATCTCTAACCACTTCAACAGTTGTAAAATCCCCTAACAGGGTAGCCTTAACTGGCTTGATTCAAAATACCAAATCAGGTGGTCTTAACCGGCTTGATTAAAATCCCTTGACCGGGTAACTTGAGGCTAATGAGTTCTGAGAAGCTAGAGAGCTTAGGAGATCCTTTCAGCTATTGAATTCTTGAAATCCTCTAACAAGGTGACCCTACCAGGTTTAACCCTTAACCGGGTGATCCCTAACAGGATCGGTTCTTACCTGAACCTATTGTAATGTCCTTAACTGGACAAGGCTCCTAACAGAGCGGACTTCTAAAGAGTTCAAAAAGCATCTTGTGGGTATTCATCCCCACCGTGGTTTTTCCTAGTTGGGTTTCCACGTGAAAATATGTGTGTCATGTGAAATGCTTTTGTCTTGTGATGCTTTGTTTTACCTGTTAAGCATATGAAGGTTCTATGTTTTATGCCTGTCTATAAAACATATTGAACTCACTGTTGTGAAGATCTGATGGTTAAGTTTACCTGTTTAAGCATGAGAATATAATGATACAGTAGTATTGAGCTAAGAGGGTAGCTTATTGAGTGACCGGTTAATGACTGAGTGAGTTGTACTGGATGTTATCGGTTGCACTCTGTTTTATCGGTATCCCTGCTTGTCAGTCATTTGGGGTATTCGCTGTCAAACCGATTTTGGACTGTATTTGTGTTTGTACTGATTCACCCCCCCCTCTCAGTATCGGTTTGGTACTCATGGTTCATCATTGAGTTATCAGAACTAGCAAGACAAAAATACTTGAAACCATTCAAAAGATGGCAAGTCAATTTTACCTGTTCATATACAGACATTCTAGGGTTCAATCCATATCTTACAATACATCACCCAAATATCAGTCCAGGAGCAGACATCAATAAAGGAACACAACATGGATCAGGAGCCGGTATTCTACTCATCACACCACAAGGTCATACAATCTTGAAAGTATACAAATTAAGCTTTCCGTGTACAAACAATATAGTAGAATATGAAGCATTGGTAACAGGTATCAAAATGGCTATAGAATGGAACATTACACAACTTTAGGTCTTTGGAGACTCTCAACTCGTCATCAATCAAATCAATGATGACTATCAAACAAAAGATGACAAACTCATGCCTTACAAAAAGATGGTGGATGATTTCAAGAAATATTTTGTTAAAATCACTTTTGAACAAATTCCAAGAAATGATAATAAAGCAGCAGATGCCATAGCAACACTGGCTTCTCTCCTTCAAACATAGGAAAATCAACAACGTTATGAATTCCAGGTGGAAGAGTTGTTTTATCCCACTCATAATTGTCTTGATTCCCAAACCATCTGTCAACTTATTGGACATGATTCCTCCCGCTATGGCCAAACTTACACATACCTTGAAGATAACATCTTACCTCTTGACTTATAAAAGAACCAAAAGAGAAACTTTATTCGTCAATCCTCCCATTTTACTTTCATCATGGATACCCTATTTAAACGAGGTCTAGACGATACTCTTTTAAGATGTCTCAAACTAGAAGAATCTGCAAAGGTCTTACATGAAGTCCATAACGACATTTGTGGCACTCATTCAAGTGGTCTTACCCTTTCAAAAAAACTCATACGCTTGGGCTATTATTGGCCGACTATGGAATGAGATTCTTTTCAGATAGCTAAAACATGCAAACAATGTCAGATTCATGGGAATTTGATCCATGCACCAGCACAAGAACTTCATGCTTTAGCAACATCTTGGCCTTTCTATCAATGGGGTCTGGATCTGGTAGGAAAGATAAATCCTTCTTCATCTAATGGTCACAAATTCATCCTTGTAGATACAAAATATTTCACAAAATGGATTGAGGCTGTACCTCTCATAAACATCACAGGAAAATAAATTGCTGCATTTATCTTGAATTACATCATCTGTTGCTATGGAATACTCTTGACCATTATCACTGATAATGGGCGACCATTCAAGAATTAGGATGTACAAGAGCTATGTGAAAAGTTCAAAATTTAACAGATTCTCCACACCCTATTATCTACAGGGAAATGGGTAGGCAGAAGCATCTAACAAAACTATTTTGAAAATCCTCAAAAAGACAGTGAACGATGCTGGAAGAGATTGGCATATTCAGCTGAATCCTACTCTATGGGCTTATCATACCAGTATCCACACACCAACAGGTGCCACACCTTTCTCTCTTGTATATGGATCCAAAGCAATATTGTCAATCTAAGTAGAGATACCCTCTCTACGTGTATCATTCAAAGGTCTCATCCCAGATGAAGAACAACGAGTATCTAGACTACAAGAGTTAGAACTGATCCATGAATGAAGACAAAATGCCTTTGGTCATTTAAAGGTATATCAACAAAGAATGTGCTGGAGCTATAATCATAAGGTTAAACCATGAGTCTTTCAAGTTGGGGAACTAGTACTAAAGGAAAATCCACGCAACTAGGCAGATCGAGAAAAGAAAGGAAAATTTGAACCACACTGGTTAGGTTCATTTGTGGCCACAACAGTATTTGGATCAGGAGCATATCAACCATCAACACAGGACGAAGATCATCTCGAGGAACCCATCAATAACATGCACCTGGAGAAATTCTATGTCTGAGATATCAAAAAAATAAAAAAACAGTGAAAAATCAGCAAAAGAAAAAAAAGAAAAAAGAAAAAGTGCAATAAAAACAGATGGCGAAAACCTGGCAAACAGGTGCTATCTGTCGGCTAGCTCTTCCATCTATTAGTTCATGCATCTTTCCGCTTGCATTCATCCTCCATCAGCGCTATCCATATCCTTCATAAGCTTTTGTACATACGCAGGCATCACAACTAGTCTCTCACCATGGTTTGGATCATTGAGTACATCATAACAACTTTGTTTCTAGGCTTGGGGCAAAATCCTACACCTAGCTGGGGGAAAAATTCTAGATCATTTTGAGCTTAATCAAACAGGTAGAACAAACAGTTAGATAACTCTTATCAAGCGAAAACTGAGACACATCCAATGTTGAATGCGAGATCAAACTATCAACTATCAAGCTATCATAAAATCAATCTAAGCACATCACACACTTTTCAATGGATGATATATTTTTGGATAATGATTTTAACATGATTGTTTAACTTTTCTATATTGATTTTCGCTATCATGATTTCTAACTGACTCTAGGATGTCTTGGACTAGAGGAATAAGGAAGAAACATGATATTTTTATTGTCTGCTGTCTGAAAATTAATCATTAATATGTGCAAATTTGTCTTAGGACATGATCATCAGAATATCATTGAAGACATTTACAATTTGCGTATTTAAATGATTAATACTGCTTGTTTTGCGCAAGCAACACTCAGGTCATCTCAGTTTAATTATACCTCGATGCTTGTGCTAACTTGCTATATCAAAATCCAGGAAAGAAGTGCTGAGGTCATCATGGTTTAATTATCCCATCGATGTTTGCACTCACTTCCCACATTTCAAAAATCTCAATGACGACAAAAACACAAAATAATCCAGTGACTGGTCTGGTTGTAGCTTTGCATTTTCATTTTCATTTTAGCTTGCATTTCATTCTTGCATGGGATCCCGCATGCTCCTTTTATCCAAGGTTAAATATATCGCAGGAATCATCAAAGTATCATCACAAGTGTATACGCAATCAAACGAATGACTCATATCTCTTCAGATATTGTCGACCCAACAAAAATCTTATGCTACCCTCTCAACAGAACCAACATCAGCATATCTAAATCTTACTGCAACTTGATATCAACAAACTATCAGTTCTTTATCCAATCAATCTTATCAATTCTATCAATCAATCAAACCTAATCGATTTTGATCATGTCTTATATAGGATGTATCCTTCCTGAAACCAGATGATCTGATTCTGATTCATGTCTTATATAGGATGAATCCTTCCTGAAACCAAACGTTTTGATCATGTCTTATATAGGATGAATCCTTCCTGAAACCAAACACTTTGATCATCTTTTTCCTATACAGGAGGTGTCATTCTTGAAACCAGACTGAAACTCGATCTTATCAATCTAATCAATCAAGATTTATCAATCTTATCAATATAATCAATCAAGCTAATCGAAGAACTCACATTTTCATCAAACACAATTGCAGAAATCAAATCAAATCTATCAGGATATCAATTTCACAAAAATCCAAAAAATTCCAAAGATCAATTATCTCAATTGATCTCCTGAGGGGGCATCATCATACCAAAATTTAGCAATCAAGAGCTGGGGCATCCTATCAAACCAATATCATCATCAAAATGAGATTATTATTTGAATCAACGCAACATCACACCTCCCTTCAAAGAGGGGCAAAATGTATACACCTAAAAATGGTCTGAAGATAATTAATTAAATAAATAATTATTTAATTAATCCCCCTTCCCTATTTAATTAAATTCATCAACAATTTGATTAAATTCCCCCTTGCATCTACTTATTAATAAATCTAAGGATTTATTTAATAGGTTCATTTCATAATCCCTTTTGATTAATTAATTGCCCCCATCAAATTTATTTCTTCTAAATCCTTTAATTAATTAAAACAAATCAAATTCATGACTTGTTGAAATTAATTAGCCTTTTCCTATTATTTGAATTTTTAAATTCAAATTCTCGTAACTTCTAACCACCTAACCTAACCCCTTCTAAACCTAACTCATTCCATCTAACCTTGGGTTTAATTAACTCCATCCTATCTTGCACATCCTAACCACCATGTCCCCTTTCTTTGAACACTTTGCCCTCTCATAAGCAAAGCTTTGTGACACTTGTCACTAAGTGTTCCCTTTCATCTAACCTCTTATAGAAGCTTCTTGACACTTGTCACCATGGAGATGACAATGTTTCCTTTCATCCAACCCCTTTTCTTACCCACCACCAATTGTCCCCTTTCATCCAACCTCTTCTCAACCCACCTCCAATTTAACCATTGATATCTTCGGATCAAATCTTGACTGTTGATTCCTGCCACCTCACCCCTAGCCTTGGGAAATCCTATAAATAGACCTCATTTTGGAGCACAAAGGGTCCCAATTTCATATCACATTCATCCCATCCTGAATCCATCTCATTTTGCATTCAAGCATTGTTACTATAAACATCTAGCTTCTAGTTTATCATTTTAAGCATTGTTATCATGTTCAATTTTAGCTTAATTGCATCTCCATTCTAGCTTATTTTCTAGAATAATCATGAAATCATGTAGCTTAATCATGCTATCATTTCTAGCTTATGCATCTTCATCATTTAAATCCTCCATTTAAGTGTAGTCAAGTCACTGGAATTTGCATAACCAGATTTGAGAGCAAAATTCATACTCGCATTTACTAGGAGGCAATAGATCGATTAGCTATGGTTTTATCTTTCATTGAATAATTTTCTAACCATTGCTTGTAATGATTTATTGAGTGTTTTGTGTTGCAGCTGTAGGTATAACAGGTACACACTTCACAGACACGACACTGCCCAATTGTGAAGCAATTCACTTTGGGTTAATTTATGGCAAAAGGCAAAAAAATGGGCTCCCCCTGGGGGGTGACACGACTGTTTGTGCTGACGGAGTATCGAGACTTGTGGGATATGGTATTGTTGATGACCCTTGAATAAAGAGTCTATCTGATTTGTCTTATTTGTATCCAAACCTGTGAAAACATTGGGGATTTGAACACATCCTCGCAGAACATACACTGTCTATTTAGCATAGCCAAAATTGGTTATCTTTTTCATGCCATGTTTTCAAGTTATTTTTCAGAAAATCATCCATAAAAAACAAACAAGAGTTAAGCATTTCTTAAAATAAAAAAAGCCAGAAACAGAGCAATCAGGGTAGTTTAGTGCGTAGGAGCAACCTCCTAGCGCATCTCGACCATTCTATAGCGCATACAAATTGAAACTTAGCGCTTTCATAAGTCAAAATAGCACATAATAGTTATCATACTAGTTAAGCATTTCATTGGCTCTTTTTGATACCATATTAGCGCTTTTGAGCATCAACCTAGCACATTGGGGGCATAACTTAGCGCATTCAGTCCAAACAATAGCGCGTAATCAGGACATATTAGCGCATAACCATTATGTCAAGAACTGTTTCAAAACTCTAGGTTAGCACGTATCATAGGTAGCTTAGCACATCAGGAACCTTCTGTAGCGCATCTAGATCATTCCTTAGCGCATACAGTCTCTGGTTTAGCGCATGATAAAAACTCAGAAAACCAGAGAGCAAATCAGACCTTTTGAGAAAATTTTATCAATCTTTTTGATTACCCTTTCAGGTCTTGTATGAAAATCAGTTGTCAGAATTCGGATCCAAACATCAGAGAAAACAGTTCCAAATCAAACAAGGCACTCTTAGAACAAAGATTTTCAAATCCAAAACTAGCTAGAGGTAAGACTTCTTCAAATCAAAATCAGGCAGTACCATCACATTGATCAAAGGTCTGCCATCTAAATGGATTCCATCAAACAAACACACCTAGTTTAAACTTAAGTCATCAAATCAAGTTTCCATATCGTAAAACTTTATCCATATCATTTGACACACTTTGTCGTGGAGGCGAATCTAACTAAACCTCTACTTGATAAAGTAGGCTTAAGTTTTCAAATGAAGTATCCTAATCCAAACAATCGAAGGAAACCATTGATCACTCGTGTATGATCACTCCTCATATTTTGAGAAGAATAAGTCTTCATCACAAAACTAAGTTGAAGAAGAGACAACCTAGTTCTAAGACACTTGCGAAACGGAAAAAGTTTCTCTACATAAATCATCAACTCTTTCAATTGCATCGCGCTTTTCTTCGTCATATACGATTATATCTTCAAGGCAAATCAATCGAGTTTGATAAAGAACCATTGAAAAATAGAGCTTATCATCATAAAGCAGCATTTAGTCAACGCTTGAATCAGGGAGGAAGAATCAACCCCGCTTTCTTCCCGCAAATCTGTATCACTTATAACAAATCTTGACCTGAACCACGCACCCTTGAGAGAGAAGAAGAGGACTTTATCCCTTTTGTAACAAAAAGCTTTTACTAAATGCCTGTTGTCACTCACTTTTAGAAAAACAAACAAAGATAATCACAACCAGAGTCAAGTATGGGTCATAGATTATTGAACCCTTTTGAGTATACCAATCTAGGAGATACAGAGATCACTGAGGAACTTCTCCAAGAATGTTGAGAAAACCCCTCATTCCAAAGGCTCATGAAAAGACTTATTGAAGCTAACAAAGAAAAATATATGGTCATGCTAACTATCAAAGGAGTTAGACTTCCTGAAGATTTCAATACCGAAAACTTAAGGAATGTAGACGAACAAATTTTTAGATCAAGGTCTAGAAACTACGCCTATCAAGACCAACAAAAAGAAGAAGAAACACATGACCCAGAAAACATACATGAACACAATAACACACCCGAACACAACCATGCTCGAACTTGGAATAATCTCAATGAAAGGGAAGAAGCTTTCCCGTGACATACAAATGTACCCATGGTCGCTCTTACACAACAAATTCAAATGCTGCAAAGGCAAATGAAGGACATGCAAGAAGGGACTACAGTGTGATACTCCTTGGACGAGATATGTCCTTATCCCTTTGATAGGAGATTTAACATGATACCTTTTCCCCTGAATTCAGATATACCAAAATATGGCTAGTATGATGGTAAAAGTGATCCCCGCGATCATTTCCAAGAATTTTGTACCATAAGCCTAGAATTTGCTCACGATGACACTTACTTAATGAGGCTATTCCCAAGAAGTTTGGGAGGGAAAGCAATGGAGTGGTTGTATAAACTTACACCACCCATCAGATTATTTGATGAGTTGGTAAACAAATTTATCACACAATACTCCTATAATATTCAACATGCCATCACCATGTTGGATGTATGTAACACCAAACAAAGGAACAATGAGACATTCATGGTGTTTTTTCAATGTTGGAGATGTATGGTTTCAAGATATCCTCGAGATGTACCTGAAAAGGAAAAGATGGAGATTTTTATCGACAATCTAAATACTGAGATGAGTTATCAAGTCAAGATCCAATGTATCCCATCTTTTGCAAAATTAATCGAAAATAGAATCCAGGTCGAAGAAGCCTGCATCAAGAAAGGAACACTAAAGTTCTTTAAGGAAGGAAATAACTCATCCAACTTTAACAGTCTAAACAATAGCAATAGTTTAGACAAATCCAGATTTTGGACAAGAAACAAAAATGTTAGTAATGATGGAGGAGTTGATACTATTGACATAAAATCCAAACAACCAGTGTTAGCTTTGTCAGGTAATCCACAATCTAACAAAAATCAGAAAGGTGTTAATCAAGGTACTACCACTTATTCACAAAATACCAATCAAGGACCTTCAATTTCAAACACCAACAACAATACCCAAGGCAACAACAATAACCAAGGAAACAATGTTAACCAAGGGAAAAATACAAACCAGAGAGGCAATACCAACACTTTCCCAAATAGACGCATCTACACACCATTGGGGCAAACCTTAGAATCGATGTTTCGAGAACTCCTGGCGAACAAAATAATCACATTGCCATCCATAAACAACTTTGAACCCCAGGTAAAACTACCTTGGTGGAATGACTCACATTTTTGTGATTTTCATCGAAACAAAGGACATCACACAAATGATTGCATGAGGCTTAAAAACATTGTTTAGGATATGATTGATAGAGTTGATTTAATGGTTGATGGTCTCAAGACAAATGGTGATCATGACACCTTTAAAAATCCTCTTCCACATTATAATAAAGGAGGAGCTTCATCATCAAATGATATTGATGGAGCTCGTATAAATCACCTATTCAATAACACCATCAATCACATATCAACAGATGACAACCAAGTGAATGTGATTAAAGTTAAGGACAAACAAGACCATGCGTTAATCAACATAACAACCGGAGCTCAAAAATATGTCTTGAAAGGACATACATCAACATCCACCACTATCCCCAAAACTCAATATGATTTGGTTAATCAACTATGGAAAACTCCTACTCAAATATCCATGCTTGAGTTACTCAAACTCTCGCCGAAACATAAGGACATCTTAGAACAAGCACTAGTTGAAACAAATGTTCCCCAAGATCTGGACATTAACAAATTCCAAGCCATGGTGGCTCATATGAGAGGGTCTCATAACCTCACCTTTTCTGAACATGATAATATCTCTTTGAGTCATCCACATAACACTCCCCTTCATTTTGAAGTCTTAGTTTATAAACATCGAGTTAAAAGAGTATTTATAGATGGAGGAGATGGTCTCAATATCTGTACATTAAAGCTTATCCATGCATTGGGCTTCTCTGAGCAGTCTATTGATCCAAACAAGAAGATCAACATCAAGGCCTATGATGATGAAGAAAGGTCATCCAAAGGAACAATGATATTACCTATTCAGGTAGGACCAATACAAAGGGACACTATGTGCCAAATCTTAGACATAGACTTAACATACAATATTCTATTGGGTCGTCCTTGGATACATGAAATGCAAGCAACATTGTCAACATACCATAAGTGTGTCAAATTCCCATATAATGGACAAGAAATTTCCATATTGGCCAATAATAATCCTTTTCAATATTGTAATGCTATGGGGGCAGCTCAAGACAGTCTAGTTCCACACAACAGGGAAGCTCCAACTTCCTTAGCATTAGATCATCATCAAGAACAACTCAAATCGTTATCCATGGACTTAAAACAAAAGATGAAAATCAAAGAGCAAGGCATGGACGAATACACTTTCAAACCCATGTGTCTATCAAAATTACCAATATCACCAAGATCTTAGGGACAACCTTTTGCATCAACACATAAAGCAACACAACCCGTCACCAAGTTTGATGGTATATTTATCCAATTGGGCACACTAGCAAATGAATCAAAAGAAAATGACATCCTTTGTTGGCTATACAAGGATGAGGAAGAGGTCAGAGCTGCTACTCTAGAGGTGGCCATACCAACACAACAATATGGAAAATGATTTCTGATCATGCAACAGATGGGATACAATGACAAAGGACCTATAGGCAAGTGTCATGAAGGCATTACAGAACCGCTAGAACCTCCTTCACAATTTTGCCGAGACAAAACAGGGCTGGGATATAGACACAACATACCACCTAGGCATAAACAAAACAAATATCAAAAACCTTAGTGGAAAGCAAAGAAGAAATATAACGAGAACTCAAGGCAAGAGGCGCTACACCAAGCAGCAGAAACAACAAGGAAAGAGCGAGAACACTAGGAGAAAGAAAAATGACAAGAGGAACTAGCCATTCAAAAGGAAGAAGCATCTTATGAGAAAGTACATCATTTCCAGGATTCTATTCAAAACAAGGTAGAGTCAACACCCAAAGACATCACTGCTCCCCAAGGAGAAACTGTGTATGAACAAATGCAAAGGGTACCAGCAGGCTCTGATTCTGAATCAGAAAAAACTACAAGACTGGTATCAATTATCAAAGACCTTTTCTCACTATACAACATACCTGTTAGAAGCAGCAAGATAATCTGGGATAATGATTTTGAAACTGATTCTAATTACTATGAATGGGGCAGTTGTTTAAATATTACTGAAGATGTCGAAGAAGGTGCTATGCATTCATGTACACCCCTTTCTCAGGAGGGACAAGACACAAAGTCTCTATTACTTGAATTCGGACCATGACATATCTACGAGGCTAAGGAAAACAAGCAACAACACTACGGCCATCGAAGACCTTGACAATCTCATTAACCTAACCAGCATCCCAAACAACTATAACACTACCTCTATCATGACACTTACCACAGCCGATCTCAATCCACCAAATGACTTCTTACCACTTGTATTTCCTAATCTCATCGACTGGGATGAACCTGAACACTATGATATACCTATCTTTCTATATGATAAATCCATTGTCCAATATCTATGTATAGTCAACCCAGAAACATGCTCTACCAGCGAACAAAATAACAATATCTGTAATCAAGGGAGTGCCAAGTCTCTCAGTCGCAAAAGTGAAAGAAATAAAGGATCTAATGCTGAAAACCAGTCAATGGCAACACTAGTTCACAAAAAAGTCAAAATAAAGGAGGCATTTGAGGGTGAAAACCTTTTCAAGGCACCTAAGGATGGGAGACTTGACACTCTTCCTGAACACTACCAAGAGCAATCACCCATATTGATTGAGCCAAATCAATCAATAAACATCGGTACAAAGGCAACAACTAAAAACATACACCTAGCAGAATCACTGACAGCAGAAGAACAACCAAAGTTTATTAGATTCTTCAAAGAAAAGCAAATAAAATTTGCTTGGTCCTATGCCGATATGCCTAGAATAGATCCGAACCTGATCATGCATCACTTATCTATTGCTCCAGAAGCTAAGCCAGTCAAGCATAATTTAAGAAAGATGAATCCGCATGTAGCATTAATGGTCAAAGTTGAACTAAAGAAGTTATTAGACGTTGGATTTATTCGACCTATAGACTCTGCTAAATGGATTTCTAACATTGTACCAATTTCAAAGCCAGATGGAAGCATCAGAATATGCACAGATTTTAGAGATGTCAACAAAGCCTATCCAAAGGATGACTTTCCTTTTCCCAGCATCGACATAATTGTAGACCTAACAGTAGGCCATGCAATGCTATCATTAATGGATGGTTTCTCTGGCTATAATCAAATCAAGATAGCTTCAGAGGATCAAGATAAAACTGCATTCACCTGTCCTTGGGGAACATATTATTGGAATGTCATACCTTTTGGCTTAAAGAATGTTGGGGCGACTTATCAAAGAGCAACAATGACATTATTTCATGATATGATGCATACCTTCATGGAGGAATATGTGGATGATTTACTGGCTAAGTCATTTACCTAGGCAGAACATCTAGGCATATTAGATAAAATATTTCAAAGATTGGAGCAATTCCAAGTCACCCTAAACCCTAAGAAGTGTGTCTTTGGGGTAACATCAAGCAAATTATTAGGCTACATTATATCTGCAAAGGGAATTGAAGTAGATCCAGTGAAGGTACAAGCCATCATGGAGATGCCACCTCCCAAGAAGATTAGCCAACTCAGATCTCTATAGGGATGATTGCAGTCTATCAGGTGATTCATAGCCCAATTAGCAGATAAAAGCCTACCATTCAATCATCTACTACATAAAAATGTACCTTTCAGATGGGAAGCCAAGTGTGCAGAATCATTCTATCAAATCAAGCAATATCTAATGAATCCACTAGTTCTGGTACCACCAATAGCAAGAAAGCCGCTCATTCTCTACATATCCACAACAAAAGTATCATTGGGGGCACTGTTAGCACAAGAAGATCAAGAGGGCAATGAATGAGCTATATATTACATCAGCAAAACATTAAATGGCTACGAGCTAAATTATACATTCATTGAGAAAGCTTGTTTAGCTATGGTATTCGCCTCTCAAAAGTTCCGCCACTACATGCTAGCTCACACAATCAAGCTAATAGAAAAAATTGATCCTCTCAAGTATTTACTCAGCAAAGCAACTCTTACAGGCTGACTGGCTAAATGGGTCATGATTCTCAGTGAGTTTGATATCCAATACATAGAGTATTGGGCTATCAAGGGAAAGGTAATAGTAGATCAATTAGCTGAAGCTCCACTACAAGATAAACAACCAATGTAGGTGGAATTTCTAGATATGGATGTCTTTAATGTTACAAACAAACAATGGACCTTGTACTTTGATGGTCCCTATACCCAACATGGCTCGGGTGCCGACATTTTGTTCATCACTCCCGAAGGGCACACTATTCCAAGATCGTATAGGCTTATGTTTCCATGCACCAATAACATCGTTGAATATGAAGCACTGGTAATAGGAATCAAAATGGTTGTGGAATGGAAAATCATGACATTGAAAGTCTATGGAGATTCCCAACTAGTTATAAATCAGATCAATAATGAATATCAAACAAAGGATGACAAGTTGCTTCCATACAAAAGAATGGTGGATGACTTCAAATAGTACTTTGTACACATCACCTTCGAGAAAATACCAAGGTTAGACAATAGAGCGGCCGATGCAATGGCCACTATCGCTTCGCTGCTACAAATTCTAGAGCAATAGAGTTGTTATGAGTTCTTGGTAGAGCAACTGTTTTCCCCAGCCTATGACAATTATGTATCCCACGTCATCTATGCCTTAACTAGTTCAGACTCCCCTCTATATGGGACAATCTATGAATATCTTAAAACCAATACCCTACCGCTGGACCAATCTCGTAACCAGAAACACAACTTTATCCGGCAAGCCAACCATTATACCTTAACTACTGACACACTTTACCATCAAGGTCTGGATGGTACTCTTCTTCGTTGCCTTGATCATAATGAATCTGACTCTTCTTTACATGAGCTTCACGAAGGTATCTATGGCACGCATTCAAGTGGTCCTACTCTTGCTAAAAAACTTTTGAGAATGGGATATTATTGGCCGAAAATGGAAAAAGACTTATCAATTTGCAAAGAAATGTCCTAAGTGCCAAATCCATGGTAATCTTATTCATGCACCAGCATAGGAGTTACAACCATTTACAACATCTTGGCCATTCTGTCAGTGGGGACTTGATTTAGTCGAGAAAATTCATCCTTCTTCATCAAATGGACACAAGTTCATTATCACTACAATAGAGTATTTCATAAAATGGATTGAACCAGTCCCAATGACCACAATAACTGGAAAGCAGATTACCTCATTTGTCCTCAATTATCTCATCTGCAGATATGGCATTCCAAGTTCTATCATCACAGACAATGGGCATCCTTTCAAAAATCAAGATGTACGAGAGCTATGTGAATGCTTCAAAATTCAACATCGCTTCTCTACACCTTATTACCCATAGAGGAATGGCCAAGCAAAAGCATCAAATAAAACAATCTTGAAAATCCTAAAGAAAATAGTAAATGATGTGGGTAAGGATTGGCAAGTGCAACTCAATCCAACACTTTGGGCATACAGGACTAGCATCCAGACACCTACAGGAGTTACACCATATTCCTTGGTGTATGGATCAGAAGCAATTCTACCTCTTGAAGTAGAAATTCTGTCACTCAGAGTATCTTTGAAAGGCCTCATACCAAATGAAGAGTATCGAGTCAATAGGTTGCATGAACTAGAACTTCTAGATGAAAAATGACAACATGCTTATGATCATCTCAAAGCATACTAGCAGTGAATGTGCAAAAGCTACAATCACAGAGTCATTCCAAGAGCTTTCAAAGTAGGTGATCTAGTACTTAAAGAAAATCCCAGAAATTAACAGGATCGAGAAAAGAAGGGGAAGTTTGAACCTAACTGGTTAGGTCCCTATATCATCATAACAGCCTACGGATCAGGCACCTATCAGTTAACAAATTCAGAAGGGGAAGTGCTTGACGACCCCACCAACAATATCCATCTAAAGAAATTCTATACTTAAGTCGTCCAATGCACGGAAAATACAAAAAAAAACCAAAAAATCAAAAAAATACAAAAAAAAAAAAAAATCAGAAAAAAAATAAAAATAAAAAAAAAATCAAAAAAATACAAAAAAATCAAAAAATGCAAAAAAGTGCAATAAAAACAGGTAGTGAAAACCTAGCAATAGGCGCTATTTGTGAGCGACCAACTCTTCTATCTAGTAGTACTCATATCTTTTTCATCCATCCAAATCATAACACAATGGCCATCAACCAACATATTTCATGCAACAATATCCTAGACATACTTAGCATAGTCACTGTCCTTGATTATCAAAGGATCGGTTCATTATATCCCACTATGGCTTGGTGATCAATGTATATATCTACATCAATAGACATCCGTAGCTAGGGGCAATATTCCTCTCAAGTTAACCATTGCAACAACGAGCAACATAGATCTTAACATAATAAGAAAACACTGTCAACAACAACTCATCGAGATAGAAAACAAGACCATTTTCCAACTGAAAATTTTAACACACACATGATAGATGATTTTTTGGACTATAATTTGTTTACATATAGTATGAGGTTTTAACTATTTTGAATCTTAAAATTTTGAACTATGGATCTCTTGAGCAACTCAAGGATGCACTTAGCTAGAGAAGCAACAAAGGAATCTGACATTTTCTTTAATTTTGCAATCTGTGATGCGATCATTAGTATGGTGCAAATGTGTCTCGAGACGTGATTGGAAACATATCATTGAAGACATTTTCCACTTTGCACATACAAATGGTTAACTCTTGTCTGTTTTACGCAAGCAACACTCAAGTCATCTTGGTTCAATTATACCTCGACACTTGTGCCGTCTTGCCATATCAAAATCCATGTAAGTGTTACTTAGGTCATTATGGTTTAATTACACCATTATGCTTGTATTAACTTACAAAATATCAAAAGCTCAATGATGACAAACAAAACATAAGCATAATCAAGTGACTCAACATGAATGACAACGATAAAATGAGGGTGATCATTTAGTTGCATATCATTTTAAATCTCGCATTAGTTCATATCATTTTAAATATCTCATTAGTTGCATATCATTTTAAATCTCGCATTAGTTGCATATCATTTTAAATCTCACAGCATTATCATTATCATACACCTCATTTTCAAGATAGATCTCACAACATTATCATTATCATACATCTCATTTTCAAGATACATCTCACAACATTATCATTCACATACATCTCATTTTCAAGATACATCTCACAAATCAAAGTCATCAATGCACTACATCATCACATCTTCATTTATCAAAATAAAAAATAAATCATACACATCACTATCAAATCAAGAGCATTTATCTAAGCATCACATCATCATCATAGAAACTTCATATCAATGCATAAATCATTATCCATAACGCATCACATGTGGATAAGAAAAATCGATATCATATATATCTCAAAAATGGTCAAAATGTACAAGGGATATCATGTCTGTCAAAATACAACACAATGATCAAAATACAATAGAGACAAGTCTCTTAGGTATGACTATCTCCTGAGGCTGACGATCTCGCAACAAATGTCCTAGCACCTTGATCTCCACCAGATGGATCACGTCAAGGAGGCCCCATAACCCCTCTACTCTTTGTCATTGAATGACTACAAATGGATCGCCACCGCAACATAGCTAGGAGCTCTGTGATCTCTAGGGACCACCTCCTCATATAAGCATTAGTAGTACTCATCCTCCTTGGCTGAATATTGTATCTCTCTTAGTGTATCTCGCATAGGGGCACCAACCTCCGCTCTCTCCAAACTATCTGCAAGAGCCTTTGCTCAACCTCGACGCTCTCTCTATGTATCATGCTCTATTATAATCCGCGCAATCTGCCACTGCTGAGCTAGCACCTATGCCTACAACTCCTGTACTGTGACATGCAACGCTCAGACCTGTGAATCCTGTTGATGTGAAGGTACCCTAGTCTGCACTGGTACTTGGGTAGTAACACCACCCACACCTGTTCCTGTCCTAGGCGCTGATGGAGGTAACACATTTGATCTCCTCCTTTGGGTCGGCCGCCTAAACTCCTCCAAACCACCCACAGTTGCTAACACCTCGCCTGCTCTCCCAACACTACCAACTCCAAGAACCAACCCTCCTCTCCATCCATCCCTACCCTATCATCTATCTAACCCAATCTCTCCTCCTCTCCCTCTCCTCCCGCCTTCTCCCCTTCTATCTCCTCCTCTCCGTCTATCTCCTCCTCTACCAAATCCCTTACCACCTCCTCGCCCATCTCCTCCACCACCTCCTCCATCATCTCCATTTCTCTCCTCCACCTCCTCTCCCTACTCATCTCTCTGTCTCACTCCCCCTCACCTCTCTGGCTGCTCATCCTCATCATCATCAAAGGCAAGAAGCATCTCTACCGGATATGATATGCGTGCCACAACATGTGTCACGAAGTATGCTGAGAACTCCTCCGCCATTCCCGCATCCACCACTTCGGCCCCATAATCCCAAATTTGTCCTGCTAAAACATGTACCCCTCCACGGTTGTTGCACTATCTACTGTAGGACCCCACTCTGGCATGTCCTATCTTCGACGAGCATATAAGCACACTCCTTGTGGCATACCCTGATGTCGACCATACTGCCGCTGAACATGGCTATGCAAAAATCGCTTAATAATAAAGGGCGTTTGCCTGATCAGGTATCTCGACATATATGTCGAGATACCCTATGTTTATATGTCGAGATACTGTATCAATATCATCCAAAACCCTCCTCCAATGCTCTAGTTTGCCCAGCTTACGCTTGACAACTATACCTGTATACCCATACACATAGGCTCAACCAACTAGCCTATCCTTGTCTGCAAGTGGCCTCACTGCAGGAATGTGCTCCCAAGCCCACACCTATAATAAAGTCACCCTTGCTGATAAAATCGTGTATCCCAGATACACTACCTGGTGAAGCTCCCTGTATAGGTGTGCTAACATACAGGACCCCATGCAAACCTGTGTCCCTGTGTGATCATGTCCTCCAAAACCAATCCCCACCCCACATCCAGTCCTTTCAACCTATGGTCGGGACACAAGAATCCACCTATGAAACCTGCTAGTACTGAGGGTAGTGGAGCGCAATCAAAATCCACAAACTCCTGCCAAGGGATCTCATATCCACTAATCTAATCATCATGAAAAATCCGATGGAGAGCCTCTATCCCACCCTCCTCCATCTGCTCATAAGGCAACAGTGCCCTAATCACTGGAATCCGTAGAATCTGATAACAGTCCTTTGGAGTGATTGTCATCTCGCCTGTCGCCAAATGAAAGGTGTTCATGTCACTATGCCACCTCTCTACTAACACTGTCAACAAACCTCGATTAATGATATTAAGAGGCATGTACAATAAAGAGGATAAACCACACCTCTCAATCACATCTCTATCCGCCTGTGATAACCGCAGAATCAATGCCCATGGTCTCAGAAACTGCTCTCGCAACTGGAGTATGACAAGCTATGCCTGCAAAATGCAAAATGTCCATCATCAGTTCCCACACCAATTTGATATATCTCATCAAACCAAAAATCAACTTGAAACAATGAAACATATCAAGTCAACATCATATGAAACATCAAAGGAGTCATATCAAAATCAAATCAAAAGACCCATATCGAATATCCAAGCATCATATCGAGAAAGAAATCATATCGAATATCCAAGAATCATATCGAGAAAGAAATCATATCAGAGGTCCATAACGCGAGAACCATATCGAAATCCAACCAAAAGACCCATAACGCAAAATTCATATTGAAAATCAAAGACCCATAACACAAGCACCATATCAAAAATCAAAGACCCATAACGCAAGCACCATATCGAAAATCAGAGACCCATAATGCAAGCACCATATCAAAATCCAAAGATCTATAACACAAGCAACTCAAAACTCCATATCGACAACATCACATCACAAATCATATCAGAAATCAAGCATTACAACTCATATCGGACATCAAATTCTATTGTAAGGCAAGCAATCACAGATCCATATCAAAAGAACATCAGGATCCTCATAAAAAATAATCACTCAAATTGGAAAATCAATATCAGACGTAAATTGAAAACAACAGAATTCGACATTATTACAACATGCACGACCTTAAAAACACTCAGCAGGCACCTATCAGCCCCTCAGCCATCTACCTCATTTATTTTCCCAAGAGACACATTCTTCTATATCATTTCTACCCACTCTTTTTACCCCACGCACCAAAACAGCCCTCCCATGCGCTAAGCTGCTAGACATGCGCTATCAATCCTACCCTATGAGCTATAATCTTTACTCTAAGTGCTAAATAAGGTTTCCATCGTGCTAACCTATCAACCCTACGCGCTAAAGTTACCCTACGCACTATGCTAAACCCTCCACACGCTCACCTATCCACCCTATGCGCTAAATGACCTAATGCGCTATCCTAAACCTGTGACGCGTTGCTAAACACACCTAAGACGCTAACCTAGCTAGGTTTCCCTACGTGCTACTGTCCTTATCGTATGCGCTAAGTGCTAAAATGACAAATTTAGAAGCAAAAAAAATAAAAACATGATCAAAATCGACAAAATTAATAAAAAACATGGCAACATTTAGGTGACTTATAGGTGTGCCATATGCGGGGGGCCTTCGGTATCGATGAACGCGCTCAAATCGATTGGAATCATAAGGAACCGACATTTTCATCAGACTCCACGTGTCACTATCACAAGAGGACAAATGTGCAAATGATAACAATAGAATCACTTTTTACCTTTTTATAGGGTAAAAGTCAAAAAGGGTTATTAGGTGGGGCATGTATTTTGCTCAATTTATGACTTTTTACCTTATTGAACATCATTTTTTGGGAGATGAATCAATTACAATGCATTCAACACAGTCAAAATTTCAAAATGCAAATAAGTCAAAAACGTTTATCGAATCAACAAAATTTTCAAAATCCTTGATTCATCTCCCGAGGGGGCATCATCAATATCGTTTATCAAATACGGGGCACGACATCAACATCTTGACACATGACATCACATCGATCAAATTTTGGTGACATATCTGACAATTTTCTTTGAATCAACATGTGCACACACGTCACTTCAAAGAGGGGCAAAATGTAGAAATGCAAAAATGACCACTTTCCTAAGTGAATATTTAATATTCATTTTACTCCCATTCCTCTATATAATTAAATTCTAATTAAATTATTCACATTCATCTATTTAATTAATTAAATCAATTACTCAATTTATTTAATTAAGTTCACCTAAGCCTTTTCTACCCCTTTGATTAAATAAATCACTTTATTTAATTAAATCTTCCCACTTACAAAATCCTACAAATGCAAGTTACAACCACAATTGAAATAAATTAATTTTATTTTTAATTAAATTCTATTTTCTCCACGCACTTGCAAAATCCTACATCTCCCACTTGCCCCCTAAAACCCCTTCTATATTCTTCTAATCACTTCTAATTTAGCCTCATCCATCTTCTAAATATTGTCACATCCCTAAGCAAGGGGAAGTCACTTCTCAAACCCTCAAAGTCTTTGAAAACCATTAAAGGCTTTATGTCCTCAACATGTTAACCTCCAAAGTCTTCCAAACCATTAATGGTTACCTCAACCTTCTTGCATGGTTAGAGACTTTTTGGCCTAACTCAACCTTCATCTAACCCAAGGGTCTCATTAAGCATTCATGGCTTTACCCTTGGTTATCCCTTTAACCCTTGCACAAGAGTTTACCCCTTGGGTAAAAGCTTTGTCTAATGGATAACCCTAACCTAACCTTAACCCTTACCTCCTAAGGTAACCATCATGTCTTCTCAAACATTTAATGCTTCTTACATCTCCTCTCAAGTAGTCTCTTGTTGACAATTGTCACCATTTCATTGGTGAGAATTGTAAATATGGATTGATAACTTTCAATCCTGACCCTTGATAGAACTATCCAATCCTGACCATCCATTGCCCCATTTTCCCTATAAATAGAGCCTCCTTCTATCATTTTCATAATCCAAGTTTCATGCATCTAATCTATAGTCATTTTAACTAAGCATTTAGCCTCTCTTTGAATATAAATCATCTTAATAAACATTTTAAGAAGCATTTCCATTATCATAGAACATTCATGTTAGACTAGTATATCATGTTAGGATAGGTTTTACTAATCTTTCATCTTATCATCATATTCCATGCTATTTTAAATCATATTAGATTTAATATCATGCATAACTAGGAATGCATTCATATTAAGTTGATCAATATCACTCATTCTTGGAGTTGTCATTCCTAAGTCACCTTGCTTAGTGATCTAAGAGCAAAGGAATTGACTTGAGGGATCCTATGAGATAGAGAATAATGAAACATCCCTTGGGAAGTTGAGCTATTCAATATAGCTCCATAACTTGCACCAAGAGCCCCATTGGTGTGTGGGCTTTCCTTGAAACTAAATTTTTCGTTTCCTTGCACCACATTTACCGCACACAATTACTTTCAAAATCTGTTGGCAGAATTTATCATTTGTGATAGAAATATATGGGGAAAGAAGGTAGAAGTCATAAAGAAAGAGGTGTCATAGGAGGATAATGACTTCCTTTCTCAGCCTTTCTTGCTCAAGGAAGTCAGGATTGCTACATTTATGTTGCACCCAAATAAGGCTCCTGGGCTAGACAGGTTGACGATAGAATTATTTCAGAAGTGTTGGGAATTCATGGGAGGGGATATCCTTGGAGTTATAGAGTATTTCAGAAAAAAAAGGAGGTTTTTGAAGGAGATAAATAATACAATCATTTCTCCGATCCCGAAGAAACAAAATTGTGAAACAACGAGTGCTTATAGGCCTATATCTCTTTGTAATTTGTTACATAAGATCATTTCTAAAGCAATGGCAAATAGGCTGAATGTGATCTTAAAAAAGCTATTCTATGAAGAGCAAAATGGATTTAAACCTGGGAAAGAGATCTTGGACAGTGTCATCCTCGCTTCAGAAACTATTCATTCAATGCACTTTGGGAAAATGAAGGGAATGGTGGTTAAGTTGGAAGTCAACAAAGTGTGAAATAATGCTTGAAGAAACCAAGATCAAAGAGACCAAAAGATAGCACAATAAAGAGAGATATGACAAGAATAAACTATATTCCTATGAAGATGCAAAAGAGATCAACTGGATCATCAAGAATTACATATAATGTATGATGAGCCTGCTTATAAAGGCAAGGCTAAGAGACAAGTGAGCACATAATGATGACATGTGGCTCAATGAGATGCAAGGTTAGGTAGGGGTAGGTAGGAGAAATAGTAAAATATTCCACATGAGGTGGATCATCCACCGAAGGTGAAAATATCATTCCATGTAATAAGTGGATATGATAAAGTAACAACAAGATCACACCATAAAAGGTGGAATTATCCTACATACACACTCCCAATGTATGCACATCTCCCTAAGTGTCTCATATTCAAACTACAATGTGGTACATGTACTTAAGTAAACTTAAGTAAAGTGTAATTATATCCAAGATGAATAAATAATTACACCAATACAAAGCTTACGACAGAGTTATCTGGGACTTCTTGATGTTGGTGCTCAGTCATTTTGGATTCAACAAGGGATGGTTGGAATGCATCCATTTTTGCATATCATCAGTCAAGATATCTATTTTGGTAAACAGATCTATCTATGGATTCTTCGATGCCAAGAATGGACTAAGACAAGGAGATCCTTTGTCTCCATCTCTGTTCGTATTATTGGCAGAAGTACTTGGGAGGAGCATCAAGGATTGTTGCAGACATGGAAGATGGCGCAACATAAAAGTGCATGTATCTTTGGCCCCTATCACCCATTCCCAGTTCACAGATGATACTCTGCTATTTGGTGAAGCATCGATACAGGAAACCTAAACGATGAGGTTTATTTTGGATGAATACTCGACAATGTCGGGTCAGAGTATGAACAAGAAAAAATCTCAAATAATCTTTATCAATTTCAACATTCATGTCCAAAAGATAGTAAGAATATTGGGATTTTAGGTTGCATCATTTCTAATCAAATATCTGGGGGTGCCCCTATTTCAAGGTGGAAATAGAACACTTTTGTGGGAGCGAGTCATTAACAATTGCCAAATGAAAGCATTGGAATGGAAGGATAAGTGGTTATTACAAGCAGGGTGGATTGTGATGATCAAATGTGTTCTTTCCGTAGTACCGATTTATGTTATGTCATGATACCACATGTCAACAAGAGTAATTGAGGTTCTGGATAGCTTTCTGAAAATTTTTTTGTGGGAAGGCTCTGAAGAAGACATGAAAATTCCACTCATCAACTGGGAAACAACTTGTATGATCAAGGAGGAAGGTGGTGTTGGATTGAGGAAAATGAATCTCCAAAATCTAGCTTTGGGGGCCAAATTGGCTTGAAAATGTATAGCTCTCCAGATCGGATTTGGTGTAAGATAATGAAAAAGAAGTATTTGGATTCTAATGAGAGAGAAAGGATATTTACTATGGCAAACTCCAGTAGTGGTTTAGAAATTTGGAAATTCATTTGGGAAAGTAGAAGAATCATCACAAATTACATCACATTGAAGATTGGCAACAAAAGGAAGGCCAAGTTTCAGAGGGACTCTTGGAACAAGGAAGAAGCAATAGATAATTTATTTGAGGAGAAGGAATGGATTAATGATATTGAAGTCAGGATGGGTGAGCAAGTTTCGGATTATATTATTCCCCTTAAGGAAGGTTATCAATGATTTGAATGGAATCTAAAAGGAGTTGGGATTAGTGAAGAAAACTATCAGATTCTCTTGAAAATTCTGCATTATTGAAGAATTTTCCTAATTGGGGAGGAAGACGAAGTAATTTGGTGTGCTACCAAAAGAAGAGAATATAAGGTTAGTTTGTGATATGCAATACCTAGAAAGAGGAGTAGAGAGGTGAGTTTGCCATCGAAGTTATGCTGGGACAAGAGAGTGCTCCCAAGAGCTGGAGCCTTTCTATGGATTGCTCTACATGGAAATATCTTTACTGGAGATAGGCTAAAAACTATAGGTATTGAAGGCCCAAGTGTTTTACTGATGTGTAGCAATGATGAAGAGACTTCAAGTCATTTTTTCTTTTGGTGTCTATTTGTGAAGGCATGTTGGGATTGGATCTTGGAAACGATAGGGTGGGCGACTGTTAGAAATTGTACTCTCTTTGACTTTTTGCTAGCTTGGTCTGCAGACAAGGTTTTCTCCAAATGGGGCGACATATGGGTAATAGGCCCCTCAATGATTGCCTAGGAAGTCTAGAAAGAGAGGAATAGATGAATATTTAGGAAAGAATGTTTATCAATGGAAAACATTATTGGAAAGATTAAGGAGGCTATTGTAGATGTCGCCAACTATAAGATTGATCTCAAAAAATTCAAGAGGATAAATAATTGGGACAAATACATGGAAGAGAAGTGGCATTGTCTAATCTCGGGTGAGGTGAAGATTGCTAGCTCTCAAGTAGTCAGAAATAATATTTCTTGGAAGACTCCCAAGAAGGACTATTTCAAACTCAATTTTGATGGGGCAAGTAGAGGAAACCCAGGGGATGTCAGTTACGGGGCTATTATCAGAGACAAATCATGTTGCATGGTGACAACTATTCAAGGATGTATGGGCACTACAACAACTAACAATGAAGCCAAAATGAAGGCTCTAGACAAAGGATTGGATCTTTGTCTGGAAAAGGGAATTGTCAAACTTGAGGTAGAAGTGGATTCACAAATAGTCATAAACGTGGTTATGAAATCCAAAATTACCAACTAGAGGTTGGGCCAATGGCTGATTGACATCATTAATAATCTAAAGAAGTTTTCTGGTTACTTTATCTCGCATGTATACCGTGAAGGCAATCAGGCAGCAAATTGGCTGGCTAATGCAAGAATTAAGACTCGAATTCCTGAAAAATAGGTGGATGGGACTAGTATGCATGAGGATCTCAAGGAGATTGTCATGAAGGACGAGTCTAGTGTCCCTCGAATAGGAATTAGATAAGATTTGGAATGCAAATTTCAAAGAGGAGACAGGGCTAAAGTTAGGACTTCGGGATTTCCATAAACAAAGAAGGGCTAGGATGTTATCTTCTGAAGGTGGGTACTTCTAAATAAGACTGAACACATCATAATTATAGATTCAGTTGAATCATTGAATATGTATAAAATAGAATGAAGGATTGTTAGTAGATTCTTTTGGAGTATCGAGTAGTGAGAGTTTCTTTAAATTCAACCTTTCCCCTTTGGTTTCCTTTGTGAGATAGTCTTTGAGCTAAAAGTTTATCATGGCAACCTTTAGAGTGGTGTGCAAATGCGAATCTTAGGTGACGCTGGAGGAAAATCCTAAAGAGAAAATGAATGAGATCTTCAACAAGGTCGATGAGAAGGAGAAGGAAATTGTGATACAAATCCTAGGATTTGGCTTTTGGAGCAAGGGTCATGTTCATGATGTAGAAGTGTATACCTATTTGAGCTGATAGTCCAAAATTTGGACTATCCTTTTAACATATTCAGGATTGTTAGGAGGATGGTCTGTGAGGAGAATGGTGAAGCTGTTAAAACAATATTGAATGGGCTCAAAGCTATGCCGGATACAATGATTATGATCAACTATTTAGATCTTGTTGTTGAAGGAAAGATGACCAAGACGAAGAAAGATTAGTTGATCTACAAGGCTGGGGTTGGGAAGGAGAATAAAATGGACAAATTTGAAGCATTCATGGTGGAAAATGAGGGTCTCCTGCCAGAGGGAATGGTGGAGAGGGTTGTGTCTATGGGGAAGGAAATTTTTTACTTTTACCACTTAATGGTCTCTAGCCTGTAGTAGCTTATGTTAGCTCTGTCTGCACTATGTAATCTTGTTTGTTGAAATCAATACAAGGGTATTGCCCCCTTGGCAGATCCTTTTATTTTTATTTTTAAAAGGTACATATGTAACATCATTTTAACTAGTGCTAAATGAAAAATTAGTAATAAAAATATTTGAAAATCTTAATTTTCTAGCCATTTCTAGTCACAAATATAACATATTTAAAAAAAATCCCAAAAGACCCTTTTGTAGAACTAAAAGTGCACTTAAAAAAATATGGCTTCTAATGTTTTAATCAGTGTCAATTTTTTTAATAATCAATTATAAAAATTATCATTAACGCTAAAATTTAGCGTTGGTTGTTGTCTCAAAGAAAATGGCAATGCTTAAAAAATTAAAAAAAATGATGTACCAAGCATGGAAGTCCCTGTATACAACTATTTCTATCCACCTAATTAAATGAATTTTATATATTTTTAATTTTTTTTTTATCAGTAATTGGCCGAAGCCTTAATAGCTTTTTGACTGGAGCTATGAACCAATGGGGACACAGTAGGGGGCCCCATCCCTATTACATATCTTTGAATTATTATTATTATTATGTTTGATTAGATTAACCCCAAGACCTTCCCCATCCTATGGAAGGCCAAGAGTCACAACTTAGAATTCCACTTCAGATGTCCCTATTGGGAATTGAACTTGGGTCTCCACAGTGAGAACCCAATGTTTTAACCAGATAAGCTCAACCCCTTGGACAATTTTATATTTTTTTAATTATCCTTCATCCAAATATTAATTAAATTTAAATTAAATTAAATTTTTTCCCTTCTTAGCTATTTATTAAATTAATATTTAATTAATTCATCCCAACACCCTTCTATTGTTAATTAAATAAATTATTGAATTTATTTGATTTAATTCACCTAGCCAAATTTAGACCATTAAATAAATAAATCATATTTGCTTAATTAAATCCCCGCTTTCACATTTAATCAAATTGGCATTTAATTAAATCAACCTCTCACATTTTACTGGAATAAATGAATTTATTTTAATCAAAATCCTAAATCCTCACCCACTTGCATTCTACAATACCCACTTGCACATTAACCTTTCTTCTAATCTCTTCTAATCTCTTCTAATCCCTTCTATTAGCCTAATCTCCTCCTAAGCATTTGCACATTCCTAAACTAAGGATTAGGAAGGAGTCACTTCTCAAAACAATTAAGGCTCTTACAAAATCCTTAAAGGCTTTCTCCCTTCTACAAGTTAACCCTCAAAGTCTCCTCAAGCCTTAAAGGCTTTAATTCGACTAACCCACCTTTTGACCCTTGGTTAGAGACCTTTCCTCTAACTCGACCATCCATCTAACCCTCAAGTCTCTTCAAGCATTTCATGATTTGACTAATGTAACCCTTTAACCCTTGCACATTCATTTACCCCTTGGATAGAAGCTTTATCCATTAACCTAACCTTAACCCAACCACCTAGGGTAACAATTTGTCCTTTTTAATGGTTTTAATAACCAGGCCCTAGACCCATAACTTAGGGATTGAATATCCATGCTAAGTAGTTATCTCATCATTATGAAGGTTCATTTTCTATCAACTCAGGGTGTATACATGAAATGGGTCAGCATAATATATGCGTTAGAGACTCAATTGTAGCCACGCTAAATATAACTGAAAAAGAAATGGTACTGAAAATAAAGTGCATGAAAAGAGAATAACTCAAATGATTAACAACAACTATCATCTAAAATGAGCTCAAATGAATAATAACAATCTAATCCATGACAAACAAACAGGAAACTGCTCTATTTGCTTTGGTTGTAGGAACAATCGCAGGATGGAGTTTCCAGTGGTTGCAGGAGCAATAAATCGCTAGGACAACGACTAAATATTGCATAAAAAATAACTACTGAACACAAAGATTGAAATTCTCACTAAGTGGGGCCCCTCAATGAGTCCTCCCAAAGCTCAACTA
This sequence comes from Cryptomeria japonica, assembly GCF_030272615.1. Taxonomy (NCBI): domain Eukaryota; kingdom Viridiplantae; phylum Streptophyta; class Pinopsida; order Cupressales; family Cupressaceae; genus Cryptomeria; species Cryptomeria japonica. The sequence continues at coordinate 675,943,575 of NC_081408.1, read as the reverse complement.
AGTACTGCAAACTAGTTATTATCTTATTTACCCAAAGACTTTGTTACATCATAATGTAGTTGAAACTCTTCTTCAATAAACTAAAAATTGAAATTACTATCTGAACTTCTACCCCCTGAGAAGGGGTATCCAAAATTTATTTAAAGAAAGAAGAGTCATAACTAATTCTAACTAACAACAAGTCCACTCCCAAGACATTAGGAGGAAACATTTATTACAATATAAGAAAAAGGAAAAGGAGTTACACTTCGAATAAGAAACAATCAAGTTGTTTCTAATGCAGAGGAAATCTAGCATAATTGCTCCCCCTAGATCTACTTTACTACAAGAATGAACATTAAAGTCTCTTTATTACTCCATATTAGTTGTAAATAATTAGTTGTTGCCTCTTTCAATTCTCATCTTAGCATGACTTTGTCTTCATCTAGTTAATTGGCATGAACTCCCACATTGCGAGGCTTTCACCATTACCACTCCTTCATTTATTCCTGCATCATGAAATTAGTGTGTACAAAACAAAGGCATATCCATTTCATACCAGACTAACATTTATTTAACTATATGCAAGATTAATATGAATAAATCACACAACAAGATTATTTATCATCTTTCACAATTTAATCAAAAAGGAAGTATAAGGGTAAGTTCATGCCCACATTTGTCAAGCTTAAGAAAACAACATAGGACCATCATTAACAAAGTCTTAAGACCTCTAATAATATCTAAACCCTTGACATAACCAATAAAAATATAAAGTTCATAGACATAATTGAGCCATTATTCTGGTTCATCAATAACCATCATGTCTCTTCAGACATTCAATGCTTCTTCCCTCTCCTCTCAAGCCCTCTCATGATGCCACTTGTCACCATGGCATTGGTAGAAGTTGCAAACATGGTTTGAGGATCAAGCCCTCCTCATGCCATCCTAGCCCTCCATCTCCTTATTTCTTCTATAAATAGGACTCATCCTCTCATTATCAAGGGGCTACATACATTGTGCTCCTAATATCAGGGTGATACATACATTGTGCTCTCATTACCAAGGTTCTTTCATTATCAATCCATACAAGTCTTTCTCATATCATAGGCATAGTAATTTCATCATCATGGAATAGTAGTTTCATCATCATGGAATAGTAGTTTCATTATCATTTATAATTATCCATGTTAGCATAACATTTCCATTATCATAGATCAATTTTAGTAGCATGGTTATCATCATATAGGATCTTAATTTCTTAGTATGTAGATCATTTCATCATAGCACTCATTCTTTGAGTTAGCATTCTAAAGGTCAATTGCTCAATGATCTGAGAGAAAAGTCATGACTTGAGGAATCCTTGGAGATAGAGAAATAATGGAACTCTTTTAAAAGGATATTTTTTTAGCTTGTTTGTCAAATTCATCCCTTGATGTATAATGTTCTATTTGTATGTCACTAACATTTTGATTATTTGACAGTCACACTTGTGTGCACACAAATATCATTAAGTTTCAAAATATCTGTAGACACTTAAAAATGTCTCATTGATCGCATACTAATTATTCATCTATTTAATTAAGTAATTATTTAATTAAGCTAATTTACTAATTCAAATCATCACATTCTACATTGCTAATTATCGAATTTTTATTCTTTAATCATTTTGTCATTCAAACCCATCTCAAATATTAATTATTTAATTAATTATGATTTACTCCTTAGTTAAATAATCTTTATTATTTAATTAAGCTCATTTATAATGTTTAAATAATTACATTTAAATTAATTAATTATTCCTCCAATTTCCCAAATTCTAATTCCAATTAATTTCATCTAATTTCATTTCATTTTTTTCCAAATTCTCAAATTTCACCTAATTCCAATTAATTTCATTTCATCAAATAAACATTTCACTAAATGTGAATTTCAGTTAATCTCATGTGCATTTCAACATTCGAAAACCCAAATTCAAATGCAAATCAAAATGAAATTGAATTTCAAGTCAATCTTCTACAACACATGTTGAAAATCATAACTGGTTGATCAAATTAGTTAAACCAATCAATTAACTCTTCAATCTCCTTCAATCTCCTTCAATCACCTTTTTCTGACTAACCAGTTATCTCTCAATCAATTCACTCAACTGGCTAATCTATTTAGTTCACTAGCCAATCTATTAGGTGAATCCCCAATCAAATGTGTTAATAGATCAATCTATTGAGTTCACTGAACAATCAATTTTAGTTGACTATCAATCAACACTTGAGTTCAAATCCTCACCCCTTATGTGTTGAAAATCTATAAATTGAACCTCTTTTCTCAATTCAATCTAGAATCACAGTCTTCAAACAATTGTCTAATCTATGCAGGAATTCCAGTGCAACACCTGAGAGCCACGTACAAGCACAATTTGAAGAAGCACAATGGAAGCAAAGATGCAGGATGAGGGAGTCTTTATTTGAATTCATTTCTCATTTTGTATTTATTTTTATTGATTATGTTTGATGTTTGTTAATTAGTTGAGAATTGGTGATTCATTCTTATTTGCTAATTAGCTTAATACATATGACATTCAAGCATGAAAACAATATCTATTAAATTTTAAATCAAAGGCAAAAAATTTAGAATTAAATTATTTTTTTATATTAAGTGAAGTGATGTGTGTAAGAAAAATGAGGGTCATGAATGTGTTGGAATGAGGGAACTATTCATACATGTGGACTCTATGCATTTTGGATTTGACAAATTAGACTGAAATTTATGGTTTGTAAAAATCAAAACAAAAGTCTTTGGTTTGCAATAACTTTGTGTAGTTAGTTGAGAGTTGAAAACACAAAAATATTTGGTTAGTTTAGAGATAGAGGGGGGAAGAGTGAGAGAGGAAGAAGGTGACAAAGACAAGTAGTAAACACAAACTATGGATGGGTAGGTATAGGTTTGATGAATGTTAAGAATCAAAAGTGTAAACCCTAATAAAGATGAAGAATTGGTATAAGAGTGAGGTAGCAATTGACATAAATAATAAATTTACGTAATAATTAAACATACAAATGAAACCCAAGGGTCAAATCACTGGTGGATAAGATGGGTGGAAGTAAGGTCACTCTATAAGAAACAAACCCTAGAAAGGGATACATATATGAAATGAAATAGTAAATAAAACACTAATCAAATTTTGGATAGAAGGTAAAGAAAAATAAATAAATATAAAACCCTAATGTAGAATAAATAAACCTTAGGGCCAAAGCCTATGTTGTGACATATGACATATTAGGTTTAACAAATTATGTAACAAAATAGAAATCTTTACACTAAATAATCAAGGCTAATTAAGATATTTAATTCACAATTTAATAATTACATATTTGATTGTAAAATATTTAATTCACAATTTTTGTATTTAATATATTTAAATTTAATTTTTTTTAAATCGTAGAAAGAGATACATATATGAAATGAAAGAGGAAATAAAACTCTAAGAAAATCTTTGAGAGAAGGTAAAGAAGAAATAAAGAAACATAAAAACCTTAAAGTAGAATAAATAAACCTTAGGTTAAAAGCCTATGTGGTCTCTCTATCACATACATATCTTTTCATAGATTTATAAAGAATATTTAGACAAAATTCTACATTACATCATTATATAAGTGTTCATCTTCTTTATATTTTTTTTAGTTTTCACAAAGAATACATAAAATTGGGTCTTACTCTTTTTTTTCAATCATATAAGTTTTTAATAATAAAGAAAATGGAAAGTTTACATGTTTAGAACAAAAAGGAAGTTGTTTCTGGCATAATGCCATCCAACAAAACAACCAACTAGTCAAACCACCCTAAACATAAACCACTAGCCCAAAAAAATTTAACAGTATCTTAGGGCACAACAAAAACTAGTCGACACTAAGCAAGATTACTACACAAAAAGTATATGAGACAGACAAAAAAACACAAAGCAAGGAATATACCCCCAAATAGAAACACCACCATTACTAAAAGCAAATCAAGAAGAGTTACTTGGGAGGTTGCTAGGGATAGCTTACCACCTGCCATTTTCTTCCTCGGCCTCAGGCGTCTGTATGTCATCGCTCTCTCCTCCTCAATGGCTTGTTGCAACACTGTCTCGACCTCCATCAACCACACAAACACTTTTAGGGCTTTCCACCCCCTTCTTTCCTTGTCTCTCTATCATGCTTTTGTTCCATATTCTTGCCATCTCACAAAGGGAATATATTTCCCTTCAACCACTTGATGAAAGTTATCATTTCCCTCACAAACATCAAAACCTATGCTAGGAACAACCCAATCCAAAATTGACTCCATGCCTAGACGATAATCTTTAGGAACAATGGCTTCCATCACGCCCCTAACCGGTTCCACAGATTCCTCGAGGTCCAAACCCCATACCAGAAGGAGGGAGTAAACATCCATATTACTTCTATATTCCTGCCTCACAACACCCAGGTCTTCACCCAAAATAACCTATACACTCTTCAATAACCGTTCATCATCGAACAAAAACATCCTCCTCAACCTTCTTTCTGAAACACGGCCAAGAAATGGGCACATTTGTTTCTTAGTTTAGAGGGTGAAGTTTGCCTCCATTGATCCCAATGTCACAATATTACTAGCTTCAATCTGCCTGTACCAGAGAATAACTCCACTCATACTGTCAAAAATTTGAGATGAGGCAATTAACGAAACCACTTTTGAAGTTAACATAAAGATCAACCAACAATCCACATAAATGCAACATCCCATCATCATCCATCGCCCTTTTAGGCAAGATTGGCATAAATTCGTAAGCTTTCCAAAGCATGAATTAATGCAGGCTCATTAATGTCATGTACCAGCCAGAAAGAACATAAACATTCCCTGCCAAAGGTACAAACCCGAAGTCCTCAAACTAGGCTGGCCAAAGTACTACCTCATCATCACTACCCCACTGTCTGGTAACAAAAAGATCCAACTCACATGCCACATTGGACAATATGACCACCACCCCATTCCCTGCCCTTTTAATATGTGAAATTAAAAAATCTTGGAAGAAACGTAACTTTGAGCAGAATACTGAGATGAATTTGTTTATATGCCAACTTGGAGAAGAACCCTTGGAAATTGCATCAACACCAATTTTAGAATCTCCTTCTAGATGTACCTTCGAAACGTTGAGATTACTAGCCAACTCGACCGCAAGCAAAGATGCTTGTGTCTCTGCCTCATTATTAGTACCATCTTGCAACATTTGAGCTCCTTTAAACAACACCTTACCTTCTACATCATAGTCCACACATCCTGCCCCTAAGATTACCGAGTTACCTCTTGAGGCCCCATCAAAATTTATTTTGACCCACCCTTGCTCTGGCTTGACCCACACACTATCTGAGTCCCCTCCATGACTAAGATTAAGATTAACCTTAGAAAGCCCATGAATGGGCCATATTAGGTGTTACTCTTAGTTCAATATGCATTTACTATAAGTAAAAATAATAATAATTTTCTCAAATATGGACAACTACCTATCAACTATCAAAATTAACTAAATAGTTCAATTTCTTTTTAATATTTAGCTTTCTATATTATACCATATGATATGTCACAACTTTAAATTAAGCTAATTGTATTTTACTGGTTACTATATTAATTAAATATCTTTTATTTAAGATACTCTTTTATTTCATTACTTAGTTAAAAGGTTTGGAGAATATATAATTATTTAAATTTTGACAATATGACATGAACATAATTTGATACATAAAAGGTTATATATTTAATTTTAATTGTTTCTAATTTTTCATTTAGTTTTGTGTATATTTTTAGGAGAGTACCTTGGATACATTAATATATTGACAAATGACACAATTAATATGAAAAATTATGTCATTTTTTTATATTATGTCATAATAGGAGAGTTGTGAAAATTCTTGCAAGCGACAACTTTAAAATAGAATAGTTGCAAAAATATAATTTCTCTTTTTTGACCTTTTCTATAAATTTAATTATTTTTATTATCTGATAAATTTATTTAATAATTTAATTTTAAATAATATTTCTTATCATTTAATCAATTTTAATATATTAAATATAATAACATAAATTTTATAATACTTATATTATATAAATTTTGCTTTAAATTATTTATATATATATATTTTAAATTGTGTTCTATTGTATTGACATAGATGTCTTAAATATATTTATGTAAAAGGTATCTAAACATATATATCTCTTTGAAAAGTTTATATTAAATTTGATACTTTTTTACACAACAAAATAATAATATTTAAAACTTTAATTTAAGCAAAAAAAATATTAGAATATCAAAATATTATTTAATTTTACTTGTATTTTTAAATATAAAAGATATAACTTTTAGCTTTAACTATTTTAATATAGTTTATTTTTAAAAATATTTTATTTGTAGTACAATTCTAATTTTTAAAGTTTAATCTATTTAAATTAATTTAATTATATTTATGATCAATTTTATAATAATTTTTAGTTGTTCTCTTTTCCTCCCCATCTCTATCGCTCCATATTTCTTCTTCAGTCTATCCCTTTATATCTATCTTATTGTCTCTCTAACTCTCTCTATCACTATATCTCTCCCTCTCTCTACCTCTATATAGCACTTCCTATCTCTCTTCCCATGTCTTGCTCTCATTCTCTACCTCCATCTCCATCTACATATCTCTACTTCCCTCTCTAACTATTGGTAGGAACATGACGCTTTGTGTCCTTTGTTTATCTTCATCGTGAATCATATTAAATTATTTACTAAATAAAATAAAATATGTGCATTTTACAATATGCATAGATTCAACATGTTTTAGGTTCACACAACTTGTTTTGGTAAATCCACTTATAGAAGGATAAAAAATCAACAAAATTGAATCAAACTGGTATCAAATGAAAGGTATCACATATATCTTTCCAACAAGTCCACTCTTACGTGTTAATTCATCCAAATAAGAAATTTATGAATCAAAGTGCAATATTTTTTACAGAAAATTACAAACCAGATGATCACCAAATTGCCTTCAAACTGAGTTCTCTGTACAAAATCACCATCCAGCCCCTCCTCAACACTTGAGGGGTTTATTTAAACTCCAAACCCAATTACTATAACCATATTTTTAATTGGTTAGCCTTGCAACTACCTCTTGTATGTTATGCTACTTAACAACTTTGAAAAGTTGTCAAGCAACTTTTACAATTTTGCTTATTTTTCACAAATGACACAAATAACCTATAAGAACCTTTCAAACATGTCAAATTGGATCTAAAAACATCAAATAAATTATAGGCACTCCCATATCACACTTTGGAAGGCATTGACCCATGTTGACCAATGGAGTCATATTTGAGTATATGCAAACAATTGGCATCAAGGCCTAACAAAATGATTTCAAGAGACTTCAAATGTTTGAAGATGGTCCTCAAGACCTTATTACATTCCAAAAGGACATAAGACATGAAAGAAAATAAACACACTTAATAGGCCCCTTGGACCAATAGGGGCCCTTGCACCATGCTACCGGGGAAAGAAGAATCTCAAGTCCCTCTTGAGATGAGGTCTTCAAAAGATACACCATGCTGTTTGATATCATTCTCTATCATCCAGGTAGCATCTTCTTGAGGAAGATCTTGCTATTTTATTAAGTACTCCTTGTATGTCTTTCTTCTAGTCTTCTTCACCTCCTTTGTATCAAGGATACATTCATGCTTCATTGGTTGGCTTAAAGGCAATTCCTTCACCCAATCACCATCCTCAGTGGATGCTATACCTGCATCAGAACCTACAATCATAGAGCCCTTATATGGATATAAATCAGACACATTAAAAATGGGAGATATGGCTACCTCGGGGGGTTATCTCAATCACATAAGCATTTGGACCAAATCTGTGGACCACTCTACAAGGTCCTATCTTTTTCATCATCAGTTTGGTTTATTTTCCTTTGGGAAGCCTTTCTTTCTTTAGATGTGCTAACACCAAATCACCAACCTTGAATTGAAGGTCTCTCCTCTTCAAATTTTCCCTTTCTTTGTACCTTTCCACATTATTTTTGAAGGGTTTCTCTTACTTGCTGGTGAATATCTTTGATTGCAACAACAAATTCTTCCCCTTGAGCACTCCTCCTATCAATCCCTTGCAAATCTCTCAACTCATATACACCTCTAGGGTGCATCCCATAAACTACTTCAAATGGGCTTCTTCCAATGCTCCTCTTCATGGAGTCGTTATAAGCATACTCTTCTTGAGGAAATCCCAATCTTATCCATGTTCTTTTGTAAGGCATCTCATGATATTTCCCAATGATCTATTATCAAATTCAGTTTGGCCATCTGTTTGTGAATGGTAGGATGAGATATAAGAGAATTTTGTGCCAAGTTTCTTCCATAAGGTCCTCCAAAAGTGATCTATAAACTTCAAATCCCTGCCAGAGATAATATTCAAGGGTAAACCATGGATTCTTATCACTTCTTTGAAGAAAACACCTCCAATATGAGATGCATCATTAGTACATTTGCATGGAAGAAAGTGTGTCATCTTGCTAAACCGATCAACAACCACAAATACACTGTCAAAGCCCCTTGGAGTTCTAGGCATCCCTAACACAAAATCCATAATCACACTCTCCCAAGGCCTTTTGGGAATTGGAAGGGGTTGATAAAGCCCTGCATTTGATGAAGTTCCCTTCACTATTTGACATATGGTGCACCCTTCAACATACTTCCTCACATCCACCTGCATCCTTGGCCAATAATAAAACCTTCTAACCTGATCCAAGGTCTTATCAAGACCAAAATGACCCCCAAGGCTCCCACTATGTTTCTCCTTTATAAGATTCTCTCTCATTGAGCCTCTAGGCACACATAACTGACTCCCTTTGAAAAGCAAACCATTTTGAAGAAAAAAATCAGAATACTCACTGTGAAAAGTGTTTTAAAACTGATTGCAAATCTTATAGATTTCTTTGAAATCAACATCATCGTGGTACATATCTTTGAGTGCATCTACCCCCATGCTTTTAAGTTATATTTCTTGCACCATGAGTGCTCTCCTACTTAGAGAATCTACCAGTTTATTGGCTTGGCCTTTCTTGTGCTTTATAGTAAAGGTGCAGGCTTACAAAGATTCAACCCACTTCATATGTTTGTGGCTGAGTTTATCCTATCCATTCAAGAAACTAAGAGCATGGTTATCAGTTAAAAAAAACAAATTCTTTAGGTAACAAATAGTGCTTCCACTTTTCAAGTGCTTGGACCATGGCATACAATTCAAAATCAACTGAGGAATACTTCCTCTTTGTTTCATTGATATTTTCACTAAAGAATGCAATCGGTCTGCCCTCTTGGCTTAAAACAACCCCTATTGCTTGATTGCTAGAATCACACTCAATGGTGAAAACTTTATGAAAATTAGGGAGCACAAGAATGGGCTATTGGGATACTGTTTTGTTTAAATACTTAAAACCCTTATCAACTTCATTGGTTCAAGAAAATGTACCCTTATTACCTCCTTTGATGGTGTCAAGAATTGGTGCACATATATGGCTAAAGTTCCTTATGAATTTCCTATAGAAGCTTGCAAGTCCATGAAAGCTTCTTACATCTCCCACTGACCTTGAGGTTGGTCAACTGAGAATAGCATACACCTTTGAAGGATCCATCTTCAAACGTCCCTTGGAGATGACAAAACCAAGGTACACAAGCTCCTCTTTCATGAAATCACACTTTTCCAAGTTTATCATCAACTTCTCATCATGTAGCTTCCTTAGTACCATGTCAAGGTGCCTCAAATGTTCTTCTTTAGACTTGCTAGAAACAAGAATGTCATCTAGATAAACCACAAAAAACTTTCCAATGAAAGGTTTCAATACCTCATTCATTAGGTGTATGAAGGTACTAGGTACATTTGACAAACCAAAGGGAATCACAAACCATTCATAGAGGCCCTCATTGGTCTTAAAAGTTGTCTTCCATTCATCTCCCTCTCTGATCCTTATCTGATGGTAACCAATTTTCAAATCAATCCTTGAGTAGTAGCATGCTTCTCCCAAACAATCCATGAGATCTTCCATCCTAGGCATAGGGAAACTATACCTGATTGTTATCATATTAATGGCTCTAGAATCAATGCAAAACCTCCATTTTCCATCCTTCTTAGGTGCTAGGATAGTAGGTACAACAAATGGGATCAGACTCTTCCTCACTAGGCCTTTGTCCAACAATTATTTCACTTATTTTAACATTTCCTCATTCTGAGCTGGTGTCATTTTGTAGGTTGCCTTGTTGGGTAGTGTAGCCCCCAGAATCTGATCTATATGGTGACTTACATCTCTGATTGGAGGCAGGGAGTTAGGTAATTATTCTACAACAATGCCCCTATACTTCTCTAGCAAGTTTTGAACTTCACTAGGTATGTCTTCTCCCTTAGTTTTGAATAAATTTGATCTATCTTTTGGCTTCACAATCAAAGAAAATCCTAGCCCCCCTTCTTCTCTCAAGGTCTACAAAATATCTTTTTCGCCTACCACCATGACACTAGAACCCACTTGTTTATCCACACCTTCATCCAGTAGAGGGGTCAAGGAGAAAGACTCACCATTCTTTGTTATGGTATAGGTATTTTTCTTCCCATCATGTTGTGCATTGAGATCATACTGCCATGGACATCATAGAAGCAAATGAAAAGCATCCATGGGGATCACATCACATAAGACTCTATCGCTCTACCCCCCAACCTGAAATTCTACCCAAGATTGTTCATTCAAAAGCACTTGCTGGCCCTTACTCAACCAAGACACCTTAAAAGGGGTAAGATGAGGGATTCTCTTCAATCCTAACTTCTCAACCATTTCTAATGACACCAAGTTATCTGTAGACCTTGAATCAAATATGACTGTACATACCTTCCCACTGGACTTACAAGAAGTTTTGAAAATTGACTTCCTTTGTGGTGGCTCCTTGGTACTTGGCACCTTCAAGAGAGTTCTCCTCATCATTAGGCTCTCTCCAAATTCTAGATCAGTAGGCTTAGGTGGTGTGTCGACACTTTTGAAATCCTCCTCTTGCACTACTTGGTTCCTCCTATATCCTCAATGAGAAATAGAGGCTTGTTTTTCAGGACATTTGAAGGCAAGATGCCCTACTTGATTGCAATTATTACATCTACCAGTGAAGGTGCTTGAACCTCTTCCCGATCCACCAAATCTTCCTCTTCTATTGGGTCTCCTCCCTCTAAAACTTCCTCTATTGCTTGAGTCCCCACTTTTTTCATTGTGGTTAGAATCTCCTTTCCATATTTGGGACTGATTTCTACCCCCAAAATTCCCTCTCCCTCTGAAACTTCTACCTCTTCCTCTACCTTGTTGATCACTCTTCCTCTTCAACTTTTTTTCTGCCCTCAATGCTAATTCGAAACATCATCCATGTTATTGGGGAAAAGGAGGCTGATTTCATCTTGGATATTAAACCTCAATCCATTAAGGTATCTAGCCACATTTTCTCTTTCATTCTCCACATGTCCAGACCTCATGTTGAGTTTGTGAAACTCCAAAGTGTAGGCAAACACATCCATGTATTTTTGTTTCAAGTTTTGCATCCTTCTGAATACTTGAACCTCATAATAAACAAGTAAGAAATGTCCTTTCAATTTTTTCACCATCCTATCCATGAACTAATCATGGATTTGTTTTTCTTCACCCTTTCTCCTTGGGTTTAGTTCCACCGAACCAATGCAAAACCCTTCAACTTAGTTTTGGCAAACTTCACCTTCTTATCTTCAGGTACCTCCTTGTACTCAAAGTAATTATTCAAGGAATAAATCCACTATGTCAAATCCTCAACATCCATCTTGCCTCCATACATAGGAATCTCCATCTTTACATTAGCAACATCTCCTTTTACTAATTTCAAAGCATTGATGAACCTTCTTTCTTTAGGAGGGATCTTCTCTTCTTGAGGTCTTGTAGGAGGGGTCTCACCTTCACCTTCTCCTCCTCCTCCTTCTTCAGGGTCACTATCACTCTCTTCACCCCTATCTCTCCTTCTCTCTTTGGCCTTCACTTCTTTTACCTCTTCTCTTAGGGCTTTCAATTCCCTAGCCACTACAGATCCGACTTTTGGAGGCATATTGCTCACTCAAAATTACCTACCTTTCTTCACACACTGGTACTTTCCCTTACCAAACCAAATGTGGCTATGATACCACTATGATTTTGAGAGTTTTAGAAGGTCAACAACACAACCAAGGTTCTGGTTTCAAGTTTCAAACACAAGCTTACTCAACTCAAGGCTCAACTTTTGACTATATCTCACAACATGGCAACTTGAGACAACACAACAAAAATAACTTGCAAGGTCAGGGGAAGCAATTCCATAATTTCCACAAACTGAAATGGACTCAAGATAACCAAAAAATACTTTGGAACAAACCTTTTTTGGCTATCACACACCATTGGCTCTCTAGGGGTAACTAGCCCCACTCAGAGAGAATTTTGGCCATATCTTTTGATACGCTAACCTTAGACACAAAAAAATAAAATTTATAGATACCCATTTGGAAGCTATTTAACATATCTCAAAATTACCATAGTGTGTTTTGGACCAGCTTGACCGAAAACGGACTGTTAATGTACAACCTATATGCTTTTTGGAGCAGCAAACTCAGTATTTTGGGCACAAATTTTCACACAGAGGTCATAAAACAGAAATAAAACCATTTTTGGATACCCATTTCGGTTTTACACAACATATGTCAAAATTAGGCTATGGTGTTTTGGGGCAAGGTGTTAAAAAATTGACTGTTATAGTCCTTCAAGAGCCCTATTAGGTCTCCAATTACACTAGAGGTACATCAAGGACACCACACAGACTTGCCAAAACACCATAGAAGGTAAGAAAACATACAATATGCATAGATTAAATAGGTTTTAGGTTCACACAACTTGTTTTAGTAACTCTGCTTGTAGAAGGATTAAAACTCAATGAAATTGAACCAATCCGATCTAAAATGAAAGGTAACATAGATATATTTCCAAAAAGTCCACTCTTACATGTTAATTCATCTAAATAATAAATTTATGAAGAAAAGTGCAACATTTTTACAGAAAATTGCAAAGAAAGTGATCATCAAATTACCTTCAAACTGAGTTCTGTGTACAAAATCACCATCCAACCCCTCCTCAACACTTGAGGGGTCTATTTAAACTCCAAAACCACTAGCTATAACTGTATTTTGAATTGGTTAGCCTTGGAACTACCTCTTGTGTGTTATGCTACTTGACAACTTTGAAAAGTTGCAACTTTTACAATTTTGCTCATTTTGCACAAATGACACAAATGATTTGTAAGAACCTTGAAAACACATCAAATGGGACCTAAAAACATCAAATACATTATAGGCACTCCCATACCACACTTTGGAAGGCATTGGGCCATGTTGACCAATGGAGTCCTATTTGAGTATATGCAAACAATTGGCATCAAGGCCTTACAAAATGACTTCAAGAGACTTCAAATGTTTGAAGATGGTCCTCAAGACCTTATTACATTCCAAAAGGACAACAAGACATGAAAGAAAATGAAAAACGCACTTAATAGGTTGCTTGGACCCATAGGGGCCTTTGCATCGATTTTTTAACAAAAATGCGGTAAAACTTTATTACTTTTTTTTATTACATTTTGAAAAAATTGTAAAGATTTTGATGAAAACTATTGAAAAACTCCATATTTTTTGTCAGTTAGCAAAATGTAAAGTTTCATAGTTTGGGAAAATATGCATGGTTACCTGATTGGTGGATTCTCAATTTATCAAAATGTTTTCTTAAGGGTGTGATTGAAGGAAGACTTCAAGAAATTCAAAGCTAGTAAAACAATAATTTTGTGTTTGAGCATTTATCTTCACTTTGGATTTGTACTACTTTGCCTTTTTTAGCTATTTATTTGTGTATTGCATTATTTTTTCTTAGTAAGAGAGAAATTACATTGTTTCAAAATGAATTATTAATTTATTTTATATAATATTTCTTATTTCTTTTGAGTTATTCATTGTTTCAAATCTGTTGCGTACCTCTTTAGTAATGAAAAGCCTTCTTGGATCTTAAGAACCCATCTAGTTCAATTTTCAAGATTTGCTCCAAGTCTTGTCATTTTCTCTCAGAATTCTCCAAATTAAATTAGATCTCCTGAGATTTTTGCTTCTTGACCAAGGTAGCAAAGGGGATTGTAGAGATTTTCATCAATTCCTTTTCAAAAATGAAACTTGTGATAACATTTAGCTTCCATATTACTTTTTTTTGTTACCGTTGAGGACAAATAATCAATATACAAGAATGAATTGTAGATCTAACTATAACAAAGTAATTCTTCCTGTCAATAACAATCATTTCCCTTTCGAATCTGTAAGCTTGCTTTGCATTTTATAACTAGAGAATTGTATTTATGTTTTTAGCTTTCCCTTTGAAGAATGGATGTCCTAAATCAATATCTAGACATGAAGGTAATATAGATAACTTGTATTGGGTAATGAGTTGTTTACTATGTGATTAGGATCTCAAGATGGAGATACAATGTAGAGTGGCTTCTTCCATAAGGAGTATTGTATGGTGTCAACCTATTTTAAGGGATTATTCAAGTATTCAATATATTGGATATTAAAGAATCTTGACCTACAAATATATCAAGTTGTGTGATCTCTAGCTTATCTCACAGGTCTCTATAAAATCTCACATATTCATGTTGTTATATGTGTAGATCCTAATATGCAAAGTTACAATGAAAGAGGAGGTGGAAGAAAAATTGGGGCCATGAATGTGTTGGAATGAGGGAACTATTCATACATGTGGAGTCTGTGCATTTTCAGATTTGATGAATTAGAATGAAATTTATGGTTTGAACAAATTAAAACAAAAGTATTTGGTTTGCAATATCTCTGTGTGGTTAGTTGAGAGTTGAAAACACAAAAATATTTGGTTAGTTTAGAGATAGAGGGGGGGAGAGTGAGAGAGGAATAAGGTGACAAAGACAAGTAGTAAATACAAACTATGATGGGTAGGTATAGGTTTGACTCATGTTAAGAATCATAAGCGTAAACCCTACTAAAGATGAAGAACTAGTATAAGAGTGAGGTAGGGATTGACATAAATAATAAATTTAGGTAATAATCAAACATATAAATGAAACCCAAGGGTCAAATCACTGGTGGATAGGATGGGTGGAAGTAAGGTCACTCTATAGGCAACAAACCCTAGATAGGGATACATATATGAAATGAAAGAGTAAGTAAAGCAATAACCAAATCTTGGAGAGAAGGTGAAGAAAATAAAATAAATATAAAACCCTAATGTAGAATAAATAAACCTTAGGGCAAAAGCCTATGTGGTGACATATGATGTATTAAGTTTACCAATTTATGTAACAAAATAGAATTATTTACACTAAATAACCAAGGATAATTAATATATTTAATTCACAATTTAACAATAGCGTATTTTATTGTAAAAATATTTAATTCATAATTTTTGTATTTAAGATATTTAAATTTAAATTTTTAAAATCGTAGAAAGAGATACATATATGAAATGAAGGAGGAAATAAAACCCTAGGTAAATCTTTGAGAGAAGGTAAAGAAGAAATAAATAAACATAAAAACCTTAATGCAGAATAAATAAACCTTAGGGCTAAAGCCTTTGTAGTCTCTCTATCACATACATATATTTTCATAGATTTATAAAGAATATTTAGACAAAAATCTACATTACATCATTATATAAGTGTTCATCTCCTTTATTTTTATTTTTATTTTTATAAATAATACTTACATAAATATTAGGTGTTACTCTTAGTTCAATATACATTTACTATAAGTAAAAACAATAGTTATTTTCTCAAAAGAAAAAATTCTTAAGTTAAATAAAAGATGATAGTTATTTATTAAAAATTGAAAATACCTAAATTAAATAAAAGATGAAAATATAATAAAACTAAAATGACCAAGGACGATGTTATCTTAATTCAATCTATTTCTTTAGTTTAACATTAGTAATTTATTAATAAGTGATGTCATTTTTTTTTATCTACTTATTTTAATTCGCTTCATCCCTCCACTTTTTAAGTGATTTTAATCACCATTGGGTATTCCCTTTATCCATAAATTATACACACACCCACCAAGAGATGATATCAATTTTAATAATTATTTTATCATCAAATCATTTGTATTAATAATAAAAATAATAACCAAACAATAATTTTGACCCATATTAATGATAATAACACTATATTTAATTATATTCTAAAATAAAGTACCATATATTTTTTTTTTGGTCGGTAATTTTTGTTATATATTGATTTCCAAGAAAAAGGGCTACAATAATCCGAGGCCATACAGATTTTAACATCAACCCAAAAAACTAGCAGTCCTAGCTTGCTATGCAGGGCGTTTAAACTAAAAAGGAAATAAAACTAGTACTGTGCGATTCTGCACTAGATATTACAGTCATCCATAAAATATTATTTAAAAAAAAAAAACCAGTGAATAGCAGAAAACAAAATGGATTTTTAGCACCGTATCCACTCAGTCGATGTCACTCTGGTGTGTCTGCTTCTCCTCCTCATCTGCAATGTCTGCCAGAGCTTTTCCTTTGGCTGCTTCGGTCTTCATCTTCGGGATGCAATCCAAAATCCCAAAGTCTGAGTCTCCCTCTAGACTTTCTAAGAACTGGACCGCCCACCCTTCTTCAAACTGGTCTCGCAGTTCTCTCCCCACCTCCATACGTGCCACCACCTTGAGGGATTTCAGTACCTCATCTGTTCTTATTAGTTTGACGCAGAGCTTCATGGCTTCCCAGCCTATGCGAGCTCACTCTCTGCATTGCTCCTTTATTCGACTCTCCGACCCTCGAACAAAGGGTAATATCTCCTCCTCGACATCTCCTTCCCGAATGTGGATTCCAGTATGAGGGATCACCCACTCCAAGATGGAGTCGAGGTTGATCAAATAGTCCCCGTTAATCAGCTTTGTCAGCGTGAGTTTAATGTTTTCCACCTTAGGTTCAAATTTGCAAGCCCAGGCCATAATCAAGGAATAAATCTCCATATTTGTCCTATACCTGAAGTGAATGTGCACCAACTCCTCCCCCAGCATTAGACGTGCTGCACTCCACAGTTTCTCTTCCTTGTATTTGAAGAGTCCTTGCATTCGTTTGTCCGACACCGTTCCCAGAAAAGGAACCAGTTTCTTCTCTGTTCTTAGGGTAAAATTCGTCTCCATTGAACCTGCTCAAAAAATGTTAACTCCACACACTACACTGCAAAAGACACAAAATTCCTCATTAATCCGATTCTTTGATGATACATTTCTCATAAACCAAAATAGTAATTCCTCTGCAGTTGTTTGTGACGGGTCATAAATGCATAATCAATGATATAAATGGAAAAAGATTTCATGATAGATTTACCGTCCTCCGCCATTGTCTCGAATAGATACATTGCGTTCGATAACTGCCTTATTAATTGCAGTTCCTTTGAAGAGGCGTACTTGTCCTTACGAGTTGTCTTGCGTGCTTATTCATTTTTTCATGCTTCTAGGACTGCATTAATTCCACTTCCACAAACTGCCATCTCCCTTCCACCACTTTGCCATTTGGCCTGTCACGTCACATTCGATGTTGGAGAGGAGGTCTGCCACTACATTGGCACCCCGTCTGACATGGGAGACTCGAAACTCCTCAAAGGAGTTGAGTTTTTCTCGGATGATCTCCACCCAATGGGATCATTTCCATGAAGGGGTGTTACCCTTCGCTATTGCGTTGATAATAACTTGGGAATCTCCTTCCAAGTGCAACTTTGGGATTTTCATATTTATACCCAATTTAGTGGCCATTAGTGCCGCCTGTGCCTCTGCTTCGTTATTTGTTCCATCCTGCATTCGTCTTGTACCCTTGAACAAGATGGCCCCTTTATCATTTCTTGCAACTACTCCCACTCCTAAGGTTCCTGGATTTCCCCTAGATGCCCCATCAAAGTTTATTTTTATCCACTCCTTAGTTGGCAGTTCCCATTTAACCTCTTCTTTTTCTAAAGGGGGGTTAACCCTCAAAGACCCATTAATGGGTTGGCAATTCACAAATGGCCAATTGGTTTGAATCATTCTGTCCTCACTAGTATAGGGGTGTTTTGCCAGGTTATGGTTTCTGGCTGCCATTGAGACTGATTCAACTATCACTCGTTCAACTCTTAATAGCAAACTCTCTATTGACTCTTCTTTCTCTTGGAATAGTCTTCTGTTTCTTTCCTTCCACATCTCCCATATTACCAGGGATGGCACCACTATCCATAGACTGGAAAAGACTGATCTACGACTCGGCATATTCCAGCTAGAGAAAAGGTCAAGGACTATATTAGGTAGAGGAGCCATCCATCCTATCTTCCCTAAAAGGAAGCTCCAGATTGTTTGTGCTTCCTCACATTGTAGAAGCAAGTGATCCAGGGATTCCTCTGCCTTCTTGCACATTATGCATCTGAACGGGCCCAATAAGCCTAGTCTGCGCAGTCTTTCCCCTGTCAGGATGCGCTTTTTTAGAGTCAGCCATGTGAAGACTCCTGCTTTTGGTAGAATTGGGGAGCTCCACATAAGTTTTGTTGGCCATTCCTTTCTTTCTTCCATTTTGTCAAGAATGCTGTAACCAATCTTCATCGAGTACTGCCCCGATTTTGAACCACACCATCTCATAGTGTCTTCCTTTGCAGACAACATAGGGGTGTACTCCTGCAAGATCCCCTTTAACAACTCTTTTTGATTTGCTGGTAATGGTAGATTTTCTACGTCTTTCCATTCACACATATCTACCCCCTGGATCCTGCTTTTCAAGAGAAAATCTCCTACCTTTTCTCCCCAATGGATCTTGGTAACCTGTTTAATATTCTCAATATCTTGTCTATCTGAAAGAACTAGTCTTCCTTCCCATGAATCTATCCAAAAATTGGTCGTTGACCCATTACCTATTTCCCAAGTGACGTGTTCAGTGATGAAATGTCTACATGAGGTAATAAAATTCCATATGGCCGAGCCTTTTGGTAATGTGGTGATTGTGAATATTCGTTCCCTGCTCATCTAGTCTAAATACTTGTGTTTTAAAATTTGTACCCATTTCTGGTTCAGCTGGGTGTAGATCTGCCAAATCACTTTTGCCCCCATTGCTTCATTTAAAAGTTTCCAGTTTCTTAGTCCTACTCCCCCTGTCAATTTGTCATGGCAGACTTTGTCCCATGCAACCAAAGGAATTTTGTCATTTGTTTCTTTGCCATTCCACAAAATTTTTCTCATCCCCCTGTTTATACAATTTATCACCTTCTCCGGAATCTTTAGGGCTGTCATGGAGAATATGGGAAGTACGGAGAGGACCGCTTTGAGTAGCATGATCTGCCCAGAGAGAGTAAGCCATTTACTCTTCCAACCTTCAAGGCGATTTGCACAAGCATAAATAAGGTTGTTCCACAGGGTAGGGTTGTTCTTCCCACCAAATAAGGGGGTACCCAGAAAATTTCTAGGAAGGGTACCCATTCTGATCCCTAGGATATTGGAAATTACTTGTTGTCTGTCAACCTCTGTGTTAAAGAAAATAGCTTCCGATTTGGTCTAGTTAACCTGCTGACCACTTGCTTTGCAGAAAACATCTATAGTCTTTCTAATCACTCGGGCCTCTTGAAGTGAAGACTGTCCACACAGCAGGGTATCATTCGCAAATTGCTGATGAGTAACTGGCTCCATCCCTTCCGCAATTTTAATCCCTTTCCATCTTCCTCGTTGTTGCTATGACTGAATTAGTCTTCCCAAGACTTCTACTAATATAATGAATAGAAAAGGCTATAAAGGGTCTCCTTGTCTAAGACCCCGTGTGGTTTGAAAGAAGCCTTGTGGGCTACCATTTACCAATATAGAAGTCCAAACCCCCCTATACAAGCATGTATCCAGCTAATCCATTGTTTGGAGAAGTCAAACCTCTGCAAGACCTAGAGAAGAAATTCCCTATCTACCATGTCATAAGCTTTTCTAATATCTAATTTAATCATCATTCGATCCACTTTCGCTTGACGAACTGTGTGGATGGCCTCATGGGCAATTATTATTCCTTCCACGATCGACCTACCTGGGAAAAAGCCGCTTTGTTCTTCTAAGATAATAAGACTCAACAGAGGTTTTATTCTATTTGAGATCACTTTAGTTATCACTTTATAAATGGTGTTGCACAAAGAAATTGGCCTGAATTCATTAAAATTAGCACGATGCTCCACCTTGGGTATCAGGGCAATAAGTGTGTAGTTAAGCTCCTTTGCAACACTCACCCTGCCTCGAGATTCCTCCACTACTGCCCAAACCTCATTTCCTACAATCTCCCAAAAATTTTGGTAGAAAAAGGCCGGGAAACCATCCGACTTTGGTGCTTTATCACCTTCCATACTAAAAACCGCATTTCAAACCTCCTCAAATTGAACGGGTTTCATCAATGCCTAATTTTGCACCGCTGTTATTAGCTCCGAGATAACACTTAACCCATTTTGTTAGTGTTCTAGATTGTATCCGTTATCCTTGGATAGTAATGCCTGAAAGAATTCAACCGCCTCTTTATTAATATCCTCCACATTGTCTAATAAGACATTCTCCCTGTTGTAGATGTTTGTGATTTTGTTCTTGGATCTTCGTGCCTTAACCGAGTTATGAAAAAACATTGTATTTATGTCCCCTTCCTGTAGTGAGCACTCTCTTGACTTTTGTCTCCAGTAAATCTCCTCTCTAGCTAGCACTTCACTATATTGTTCTTTGAGTTCTCGCTCGTGTCGGAACATCTCGGATGTCATCCCCTTTTGTATTATATCTTCTTGCAAGATTGCTAGCCTATCCTCCAGATCTCTTTTATTAGCAAAAATATTGCCAAACTTGATTCGGTTCCACTCTTTAATTTTGACTTAATAAACTGCAACTTCTTAACAAAAATGAAGGCCTTAGTTCCACACATCTCTAGAGCCCCTGACCACCAATCATTGATTAAATCCCTCAGGCTTTTATCCCTCAACCACATTTTTTCAAATTTGAAAGGGCATTTGATGGGGGGGGCATCAAGGGCTATAGTGAGCTCAACTAGTAGGTGACCTGAAGTAGCCATTGGATGTATATTTGAGGTGAAAAGGAGGTTGGTTTCCGGCTAGGGCCCACCCAAGAAAAAATGGTCCAGCTTCTCTGCAACATGCTATCCTAAGATCCTTCGATTAGACCATGTAAACTGTCCTTCCTTAGATTTGATTTCCCTAAGTCCGTTGTCCATCACAAAATTTTGAAAATTTACTTGGTTCGCAAAGAGTCCTCCCTTGCCCCTCGATTTATCACTCAGTTCCAATATAGCATTGAAATCACCCCCAATAATCAAAGCGCTCCCATCCAGATCTCGAATGAGGGAGGACAGGGATCTCAAAAAATTTCTTTGAAAATTGGATTTTGATGGTCCATAGACATTGATTAATGTGAAATAAGCATTTAGAGGGTAGGAGTGAATCTTACATACCTGCCACATATTGGAGGCAGAAACTTCCTCCACCTTGTGATTATTTGCATTCCAGAGGATATCCAGTCCTCCCGAAGCTCCCTCTGAATTCTCAAAGACCTTCATCCTCTACTTCCATGATCCCACGAGTGTCTTTGCTTCCACTTTGTTCATCTTTGTCTCTTGTAAGAAAACTACACCTAGCCTTAATTGATCCAACCCTCATTTGATCAATCGATGTTTGTCAGGGGCATTGCAACCCCTGACATTCTAGGTTATGATTTTCATTGTCCTTCAGGAAGGGTGGCGCCCTTCCCTACTGTCAATTTACATTGGCCTTTGGCACTACCAGCCATTGCAATCTTGAATTGATTTGACTTTCTACCTCTCGATCTCTTTTCCCCTATTCATACCTTGGTACATACAGGCTCCATTTGCTCTATTGTTCTAGTTTCCATAATGTCTTCCTCATCCATCCATCCCCATTCATCTTCCTCATCAACTCCATCATATTCTCTATTGTCTTTGGTTTCCTCCTTATCAGACCTTGATTCATTATCCTTCTCCGAGTGTTGAAGAGTCTCCAAACTGACTCCTGTTTCTGCAAGAGGAAAGGCCCTGGTGTTAACCTCATCCAGGATATCAATTGCTTTCTCAACTCTTGCAATGGCATCTTCTACCCAACTTGTGGCCTCTCTCTGTATGTTGATAAGAGCAACTTGTGTTCTAGTCTCTTCCACCTCCTGGGTGGTATTATTGAAAGCCGTCGAGACCTCCCCCTACACGAAAGGGTTTTGCATAGCTTGGATCATAGCCTCGTTGGACCTCGTCTCCTTTCTTGTACTATTCTTGTTCGCATAGTAGGTCACCTCATCTTCTATTATTGTCTCCATCGTTTTCCCTTTTGGGCCTATTAAGCAAGTTTCCTCCGAATGTCCTTCTTTTTTACAATGTTGGCATATTTCATTAGATTCTTCCACCTTAATTTTTTGGAGCCACTGTCCTGCATTTGTTATGATCTATACTTGTTCTAGAAGTGGGTAATGGGGTTTCCATCCAATACATATTCGTGCATACATGCTAAAGTCTTTGGACTCCATAGCCTCATCCGCTTTGATGTAGAAACCCAGTTTGTTACCTAAAGTTTGGAAGAACTCTTCATTCCAGTATTCTCTGGGTAGGTTATATAATCTGAGCCAAATAGGTATCTCTTCAATTGGAGCCAGCACTGGGTTGAAGTTAGGTTCCCAATCCCTAACATACAAACCCCTTCCTCCCATGAAAAAGGGTCCATTATTTAAAATTCCTTGCTTATCCTTACTGTCTTCTGTGATTACCAAGAAAAACCCATTTGGAAGGGTTTTGACTTTGATTTTGCATTTCCAATTTTCAGTACACCAACCTTTCATCTTTCCCACCGAAGGCCAATCCCCAAAACATTTTACAAATAATCCCCTCTCCCGGAAAAAGGTCACAGAGTCATTCAAGCTTTTGTTATCTATCATCAACGACACTTTCTCCATTCTCATACCCTCTTTTCGTTTCGAGGACTTCCATGGCTTCTGAGCATTTCTTCTTGGTCGCCATTCATTCTCTTGGCAATGCTGTCATATTGTTTTCGGGCCATACTCCTTATTGCGATGCCCTTGGGCTCTGGGATTCTCTTTTCTCAAATATTTGGAGTCTCGCGTTGATACTGCCTCCCCCCATTGCTTATGGGAACGAAAAAACCTATCCTGATCCTCCCAAGCCTTGCTCGGTTTTTGCCAAGGTCTTTTTCTAGGTAGTGGCTATGCAAAGTTTTGTCGTGTTCCCCAATCTGCATATCTTTGGCCCTAAAAGCCATCTTCCTGTGGTTGAAATCCTTGAAACTCCCTCGGTTGAAGCCCTAGTCTCCTCCTCCTCCGCTCCATCGCAATTTTTTTCTTCATAAAGTATCATATTTATTATATATTAATATATAAGAAAATTTAATAGTCTTGGTAAGCGTGTAGCGACATTCACCGCTACTATCTGCATTTTAATTTTTTTTTATAAAAAGGCAAAGTTTTATATTTTAATAGTAAAATATATAGTATTCATGCATTATTAATTTACATTAATATTCACACTTACTGAAAAATTATTACATTTTCTATGGTTATTTGTTGTCTATCATCTTCGTAAAAAATAATTAAATCTAATTCCAATGGTTCTAAAAATGAGAAAATACTCATTCAACTAACTATCCAAAATGCTTATTGTTATAGGTTTAAACACTCGAGAAAATCTCTATTTGCAAGTACAAAAGGTCCACAAGTCACAAGTTCATTTTTCCTTAAAAAAAAGATCAAATTTGTAATTTAAAAATAAATAAATATGAACATAGGGTTGACCCTAGTTAAACTCTAAGAATCGCATAATTCAAATTGTGTCATTTTACTTCCAACAAATCCAATATTATGGGATTTTGAGTTATTGTTAAAATATTACAATAAAAAGCATGGACAACTACCTATCAACTATCAAAATTAAATAAATACTTTAATTTCTTTTAAATATTTAGCTTTCTAAATTATACCATATGATATGTCATAACTTTAAATTAAGTTAATTGTATTATATTGGTTACTATATTAATTAAAAACATTTTATTTAAGGGGCTCTTTTATTTCATTACTTTGTTAAAAGATTTGTTGAATATATAATTATTTAAATTGTGACAATATGACATGAACATAATTTGATACATAAAAGGTTACATATATTTAATTTTAATTTTTTTATAATTTTTCATTTAGTTTTATTTATATTTTTAGGAGAGTGCCTTGGATACATTAACATATTGATAAATGAGAATCCAAAAAAAGTTTCTTTGGTCGGGAGTGGAAGTCAAGAACATAATTCCCCTTATTGCCTGGAATAAAATATGTTATCCTAAGGCCTCTGGAGGGCTGGGTTTAAGGAATACTAGTTCTATGAACAATGCCTTATTACCTAAAAAAATTTGGAGAATGAAAGGGGAGGAAAGAGAGTGGAATTTAATTTGGAGAAACAAATATCTTCACATGCAACCCTCTGAGGAAGAATTCTTAGATAAGTCTTTTATTATTGAAGGCTTTGCAATATGGAATGCAGTTCAATTGACAAAAAGTTTGGCTGCTGCTGGTAGAATGTGGAATCTGGGAAATGGTAGAAGTATAAGATTTTGGGAAGACAGATGGATAATGGATAAACCTCTGGAGGAAATTCCAATCCTTTATGATTGGAAAGATTGGTTCAAAAGCGGGTTTGGGGGTCTGGTAAGAGATTACTGGAGAAATGGGAAATGGATTGATTTTAGCTAGCAGAGTCCGGAGTTAAAGTTTCTCGAGGTTGTGCTTTCTTCTAAAATTCTTAGAGACAACAAAGAGGATAGTTTGATATGGAAGGAAACCCTAGATGGGAAGTATTCTGTGTCCTCGGTTGTGGCTATCCAGAACAATGTGGAAGAAACTCCCATTTGGGCTAAAGTTTGGAACAAAAAGTTAGTTCCTAAAGTTAATATTTTTTTTTGGATCTTCATCCAAAACAAGGTATTAACTCTGGACAACCTTCAAAAGCGAGGATTTGTTTTTCCTAACAGGTGTTCTCTTTGTTGCAGGGAAGAAGAGTCTGCTTGCCATATCCTCCATCAATGTACCTTCAGCCAGGAAATTTGGAAAATTATTTTAAGTAGGTGGAAGTTGAGTTGGGTCTTTCCAAACGCTCTTGGGGAATCTTGGCAGCAATGGCAATGCCCTAATTCCAACCCAAAGATAGTGGAGCTTTGGAAACTTATCTTCCCGAATGTTATCTAGAATATCTGGAAAGAGCGTAATAATAGGATCTTTAGGGATAAAAGTGCCATCCCTGAAGTGGTGGTGGATAAAATTTATAGAAGTATCTTTGAATGCATCAATGGTACTGATGATGGACCAGTTGCTAAAGAAGACTTCAATGACAGGTGGAACCTCTCAACTACCAAACCTAGTAAGGAGAAGGGCAGAGAAGGTCTTGTTTGGTGTTTTCCACCACAGGGATGGCTAAAGGCCAACTTTGATGGGGCTTCTAACGAGAATTCGGGTAAAGCTGGTTACGGGGGCATTGTTAGGAATTTTGCTGGAAGTTGCCTAGTGGCGGTTGCTGGTCCTTTGGGGAGTCAAACCAGTCATTTTGCTGAAGCCCTAGCTGCACTGAACACTCTTATTATAGCTAAGGACCTAAATCATGATAAATTATGGCTTGAGGGAGACTCACTTAATATCATTAAGTGTTTGAAGGGGGAAACCGAGCCATCGTGGTCTATTGAAAACATTATTTTTAAAGCTAGGGAAATCATTGCTAGTTTTAAAGCTATTATCATTGAACATGCCTTTAGAGAGAAAAATATGGTGGTAGATTGTCTGGAGAACCTATTCATTAACTCCGATTCTCAAATAATTTGGCACAGGGAAGATATTAATGAGTATTAAGGAGCTCCTCAAAAAGGATAGATTTACGGGAAAGAAGGACCGCATAATCATGATAGCTTATATGAGTAATTTATGCTTTGATGGAAAGGTTATGATTACTTGGCAAAGTGGCAAAATCCCAATCAAATATAATATCACTTTGCACACTTTGTGGGTCATCTTTTTCAAAATCTTGAGCGACAGCGGGAAGAAAGTTTTGAGTTTGCAGAAGAACAGAGGTGAAAGTCTAAAATTGAATATGGGAGGAGATTTAAGGAGGGAGGAACTGAACAACACATCCAGATGGAAGGACATGCCGAAAGTTTGGGCGAAGCTAGAAAAAGGTTCCCTTGATTACGACAAAGGTAGGGTTAATCTTGCTGTCTCCAAAATCTCTGAAAATTGGTGTAATGGGTCCTTTAAAATCTATGGTGTTAGGTTCAAATTGGATGCGGGCCCCATCATGACTGTGACAGGTATACCCCACTTTGGGCTTAATTTCTTTAGAGATCTCAAGGTTTCCAATAATGCAGTAAATTTATTCCCACGTAAGGAAAAGCAGAGGGCTAAAATTGGAAAAGCCACAAGGGGTTATTACGAAGCCTCCAACATCAAGAAAATCTGGGGCTGGGTTTTGAATGCCATAATGGAATATATAACTATTGAGGGCCACTTTTCCAGGGCCCACACTTATCAGTTTGTGTTATTAAACCACTTTAGACATGAGAAATGACTATCCTTGCCCTAATATCTCTTCAGGTCCCTTTCTAGGTCTCTCAATAAACACAACAAGAATCCCTCGAATCCAGTACTCCATTGTGGGCTTTTGCTGCTCATTTATGAGCACTGTAAAACCCTTGCCATGCTAGAAAACAAGAGGTTATCCACTTCTCTAGGGAAAGGTAAGAGAATGCTGGAGGAAGGGGAACCTAGCAAGGAGGAGGCTACTTGCAAGAAAAAAAGCAAGAGTGCCATTGGGATGAAAGTCCATGAAGATAAGAATGACACAAAGGAAATTGGAAAAGAGGGCAGTGAAATGGAAACAGATGATTCAGAGGGTGAGGACAACTGGAAATATGAGGAAACTGGAGTAGAGCATGAAGAAGGTGAGAACGAGTCCGACAATGATAGCCCAATTCACAGTGCTAGCCCTGGCAACGATAATAGCCAACCCATGGTGGATGTGGATGACAAGGATAATGAAGAAAAAGATTTGAATTCTGAGAGGGAGAAGAACAATTAACCTGAGAAGGATATGGCAAAGGATAGCTTGAGTGAGGAAAAGGAAAGCGCTGGAGAAGGGTTATTCTTGGATAACCTTAAAACTTACTGAGGCCAGATTGGGTTATGACAGATGGACTTATGAACTATTGAAGAACCTGGAGAAAAATGGGAAATAGATGGATGACAAAAGGAAGGAAGATGACAGGGATCAGAAGAAGTGGAAGAAGCAAATGGAGGAGAAAGTTAATAAAATGGCTGCTCAGATTAACTTGCTGGAAGAAGGGAAAGTGGAGATGAAAAACCTGCTGGGTATAATCCCAAATATCTTATCTGCTATCACTAAAAACCTTGAGGATATCTTGAAGGTCCTTGATAATTCCAATTCTCCCAAACCGGCGGTGGACCTTGACATGGATGAAGATGCTATCGAGATTGGAAGTGGTGAAGCTACTCCAGGTGGAGCTGGAAAGAGAACCAGAGCGAGTGTTAAGAAAGCTGCTGCCGCGTCTGCTAAGGAGATCCCTAATCTTAGGGAAAATATCAAAGACCTGTATGGGATTAGCAATAACTTGGCTAATGCCCTGAAAAATATTAATTAGTTTCTTTTGTCGGGTCTGGCCAGATTTTGCTGATTTTTTGGGACTTTAGATGGTTTTCTCTAGTTATTTCGCTGGCTTTTCTTGGGTTTGTTCCTGCTGGTTGCTTAATGCTTTTATCTTGTAAGGTTCTTTTGTAAAGGGTTTCAGGGTCCCTTCAAAACCTGTTTTTACCTTAATCAAAAACATATTGACAAATGACATAATTGTTATGAAAAATTATGTCATTTACCATATGATGCCTACATATTCATTACACATAGTCATATACAGATCAACTTTCGTAATAGAAGAGTTGTGAAAATTCTTGCAAGTGACAACTTTAAAATAGAATAATTGCAAATTTTTAATTTCTCTTTTTTGACCTCTTCTATAATTTTAATTGTTTTTAATATTTGATAAATTTAATTAATAATTTAATTAAAAATAATATTTCTTATCATTTGACCCGTTCATGGGTTTGGGAGGATTGATCCTTCTTCTAGGGATGGAAAGAATTCGAACGAGATATGGATAGAGTCGGAGAAAGGGTGGATCAAGATTAACTTTGATGGAGCTTCAAGGGGTAATCTGGGTACCTTAGGTGCAAGGTGTGTAGCTTGTGATGAGAATGGTATAGTAATTTTCAAAGGGGCTCAAAGATTGCAAGATGGCATGAACAATGAGGCTGAGGTGCAGGCCACAATGCTTGTGTTAGATTTGGCAAGCAATATGAAAGTTTCATAGCTTCACTTAGAAGGGGACTCAAAAATTATGGTGGAAGAAATTGTGAAAGAAGCTTCTCCAAGTTGGAGAATTAATAAGTTCATTTCGATTATCTTCTTGAGGCTTTGATCCTTTTATGATTTCAAGATCACTCACATTCGGCGAGCATGTAACGGGGTGGCAGACTTTTTGTCCAATGTGGCTTGTGAGCTGGACAGGTTTGGTACAAGATGGTGGGGTGGTGATGATACAATTGCCTTGTCAATTTGAATTCTTGGAGAAATAAGTGAGCAAGCATGACTATGACAAATTTCATTAAATTCATTGTCCAGAGAAGGTGAAAAAAGGATAGCGGTACGTGAGGGACACGACTTTTAATGTTGGAGGAATTACAGTTAAGATGTGCATTTATTTGGTTACACTGCCTGAAGATCTGGCAATCTTCCTTCTTGATGAAGTTTCAAGTTGGAAAAATGAGGGGTGATGGCTGAGGTTGCAGAGAAATATGGAGGCAAACTTCACGTTGTAAACTAAGAGGCAGCTATGCCCTTTCCTTGGAGATGTCATAAAGCGAAGGCTCTGAGGGATGTTTCTCTTTCAAGATGAACAACTGTTAAAGTACGTGCAACTAATTTTGGGAGAGTTTTCTGGAAGGCTCAGGCACCAGTATCACACGAACATGGATGTGTTTTATTTAATCATGGCATGGGGGTTGGACCTTGGCAAACCAATGGAGGTGGTGAAAAGGTGATAGAATCCATTGTGCACAAAAATTACTTGGTTGACATGGATTCCATCACGGAATGGGCAATCTTGAGAGTGGGTTTAGATTTCAGTGAAGGTATGGAAGAGGTGCCACATGCAAGACTCAAGAAACCCCTGTCTTTTATCCGATGGCCAAAAGATTGTGGTAGAGTTCATCGGAGGGTAGAAGCCAAGCATGGGTGGGAAGCCTTGAAACTGGTTGTGTAGATTAAGGAGATTGATGAAGTGATTCATCAAGCTCAAACAGAGGCTGGCATTGTAGATGGAAGAGTGCTGCAACCATGCAAGAGGAAGAGATTGTGTGAGATTTCTAGAAATGCAGAGGAAGGGAGTTCTCAAGGTGCATGACTCCTTCTTCCCCTCTAGTTTTACTATTTAAACTGTTTATGGTTGTTCTTTTTTGGCATGTGTTTTAATCTCTGCACCTGTAGTTTGGATTCATGGGATTTGTTTATTCCCGTTTTAAAAACTGAAACCATGAATGTAAATTTGTATATGCATTTGGATGATGGGTCCGTTATTTTTGGGGGTATTTAGCAAGTGGTTACTGTTAGGTGTAGGGTCCTTTGGAAGTTCTGTTTTTTGTCTGACAACTAGAAGATCCATGGATGCACTCCTTTTTTTATTCTTGAATAAAATACATATATTATCAAGCAAAAAAAAAAATTCTTATCATTTAATTAATTTTTATATATTTAATATAATAACATAAATTTAATAATATTTATTTATTTATATTTTTTAAATTATGTTCTATTGTATTGGCATAGATATCTTAAATATATTTACATAAAAGATATCTAAAGATGTATATCTCTTTAAATTGTTTACATTAAATTTAGCACTTTTTTACACAACAAAATATTAATATTTAAAACTTTAATTTAAAAAAAAAATTAGAATATGAGAACTATTTTTAATTTTACTTGTATTTTTAAATATAAAAGATAAAACTTTTAGCTTTAACAATTTTAATATAGTTTATTTTTTCAAAATATTTTATTTGTAGTACAATTCTAATTTTTAAATTTTGTTTTATTTAAATTAATTTAATTATATTTATGATCAATTTTATTATAATATTTTAGTTATTCTCTTTTTCTCCCCATCTCTATTTCTCTATATTTTTTCTTCAGTCTATCCCTTTATATCTATTATTGTCTCTCCAACTCTCTCTATCACTATATCTCTCCCTCTCTCTACCTCTATATACCACTTCCTATTTCTCTTCCCATATCTCCCTCTCATTCTCTATCTGCATCTCCATCTACACATCTCTACATCCCTCTCTAACTATTGGCAAGAACATGATGCTTTGCGTCCTTTATTTACCTTCATCGTGAATCATATTAATTTGTTTGAAATTGTTTACTAAAACAAATAAACAATGTGTGTTTTACACACTTTTAATTAAATAAATAAATCTGAATCCAACTTTATAGTTGGTGCCATAGTGTAGATTAAGTTTAGGGAAGGATGAACTATACTAACTCACGTGAACAACAAATTATCAAAACTATGAAAGAATTTAGAATGCTATAAATTTTCCACCAGATTCAACTTAGGAGTTAAAAACTAGTGAAGAAAACAAACCATAATGCTTTTTAGTCATGGCATTAAATTCTATATTCCACACTTAGATGTCTACAATCAATCTATGTTGGCAGCTTTAAGAGATAGGTAATCCTTTTGCGTATG
Organism: Cryptomeria japonica; assembly: GCF_030272615.1. Classification (NCBI taxonomy): domain Eukaryota; kingdom Viridiplantae; phylum Streptophyta; class Pinopsida; order Cupressales; family Cupressaceae; genus Cryptomeria; species Cryptomeria japonica. Next base: position 675,912,606 of record NC_081408.1, on the reverse strand, counting down.
ATGCTCATAGAAGAATTATAGGGAAAATATTGCAATTTAATGTATTTTTACCATACAAACATTTCAATTCCTGCTCTGAAAACAAATTAAAGTCAGGAGAGAGATACCAAGAAAATTGGTACAAAATCATGGCGGAATTGCAGGAATTGTTTTCAGGGGTGTCAGGGCTGAGAACAGGGTGAATCTGAGGCTTCTTAAGGCTGAGTCAGATGGAAATCTATTGTTAACTGACCTATCAAAAGAAATAGAAGAGGACACAGACGTTTGGGAGGAGCTGGCGATTATTTGCATAATTATTGGTCCAAAGTATGGGAGAAGGCGTATCAAGGAATGGGTAGAAGAGCACTGGAAGTCCAATGCTATTATCAAATTTATTCCTAAGGGATTCTTCATTGCAATTTTCATGGAGACAGAGGAGAAAGAGAAGATTATGCATCAAGGGAACTGGTTTGTAGATAATTACCCGTTATACATGCAACCATGGTTCTTAACTTTGATCCAGTTCCTTTAGTCACGTATGAGAAATTGATTTGGGTTAGATTGTACAATCTACCGATTGAATATTGGGGAGAAGGATCTTTGAAGAAAAATGGAAGATCCTTAGGAATGCTTTTGGCTATAGATGAAGAGTTGGTGGAACAGGATTCTTATCTATATGGTAGGATCAATATTGTGATGGTTAGAAGAGTTCCTCTTAAGATTTGCTTGTCTTCAGAAGGGAGGAGGTGGTTACAATAGGTGAAAGTAGAGGAAGAAAATAAATATTATTTTTGATGTGGTAATTGAAATTATACAAAGGAGGATTGCAAAAGTTTTGTTAGATCCGCTAAGCGATAGATCCCCAAGGCTAGGTGGCAGGAGATGATTGAGAAGGAAGTTTCACCTTCAAAGAGGGTGGATGAGGTCCCCTCAGGGGCTATGGATATCAAGGATGTTCCTTCTAATCAAAAGGAAGGAGGTAGGATTGGATAATTCTAGGGTAGTAGAGTGTTCTCCTATAAGTATGGATCAAATTAAAAGTGGAGATCCTTGCAAAGCTTTGATGGTTTTAGCAGGGATCTCAAACACAAAGATTGATTATGATATGGGATTAGATGATGATTTGAATGGAGAGAAGGAATTGGACATTATCGATCCTAGATGCATTAGTCAATCGACTAATGCTCTTTTGGGTATATCTAAGGTAGGCAGAGGGAGAAGAAGTAATAGACAAAAGAGAGAGCACATGGCTAAAGAGAAGGGCATTATCACTGTCATTGAATTTTTTAAAATATCCAAGGGAGGGAAATCCTCCCTTGGAGAACAATGAAAATGTTCAGCTGGAATGTCAGGGGTCTTTCGACCCCTGATAAGAGACGCTTGGTGAAACATTTGTTAGAGACTTCCTTAATAACGCCATACTTATTCAAGAAACCAAGATTTGTTTAGATAAGGCACTTAGCTTTTTGAAATATTGATCTAAATGGGAAGGTGATTTTCAGGAGGCTAGAAGCTCCTCGGGTGGATTAGGGATTATGTGGAATCCTCTTGTTGCAAAGGTTTCTCCCTTGGAATTGTCAGAGAATTGGATGATATGTCGAGTGAGATTTCTATCATTTTGTGTGGATTTTCCACTTATTAATGTTTATGGTCCAATAAGAACAAATGATAAAGAGAGAGTGTGGAAGGAATTGATGGATCAAATTAGATCTATTGGGAGTAGTAAGATTGTGATGGTTGGGGACTTTAATGCCATTTTAGATTTGAATGAGAAGAGTGGAGGCATTTTGAAGGTCAATAGAGTTATGGAAGACTTTAGGGGATTCGTGGAAGATAACGAAGTGTTGGATATCAAGAATGGTCAATATACTTGGATGAATCAGAGACTGAATTTCACTAATCTTTCAAAGAGGTTGGATCGCTTTTTGGTTGGTTCGGGTTGGTTGGAAGGGAATTGTTCTTTGGTGTCTTCCATATTGCCGATGTCTGTTTCTGATCATTATCTTGTCCAATTGGAGTTGGATTTTGGGAGGAAGAGATTCTTGGGGTATTTTAAATTTCAGAGCATGTGGTGGCGGGATGAGTCTTTCGCGACCAATTTAAACATTTGGTGGGCATAGATAAATTTATTTAAAGGTATGCCTAGTTAATGTTTTATCAATTGTTTGCACTTTTTGAAAGATAAAATCAAGCAGTGGAATGTAGATAATTTCAACAAAATTTTATCTGAAAATTTTAAAACAGAGGTTGAACTCTCTTCCTTTAATGAGAGGGTTATATTAAATGGTATGACCAATGGGGAATATGAGAAAGAGAAGGAGTTGAGGGCTATATTGTTGGAATTATTAGAGAGGGATGAGATTTACTGGTGTGATAAATCTAGAGAAATGTGGATTGCTTCGGGGGACTCTAATACCAAGTTTTTCCATTCGTCAATCAAGACTAGGAGGTCGGCCAATAGGATAGATGCTATTAAGGATGGTAACAGATTTTGGTGTTCAGAAGGGGAAGCAATTGAGAGAGTTGCGATCCAACATTTCCAAAACTTGCTTGGCTCCTCAGTAGGGGGTGATGTTAAACTGTGGGAAAAGGTGGTAGAGGTGATTAGGGAGGAATTCTCTCAAGAGGATAATGTTGCATTGATGAAACCTTTCATTCTTGAAGAAGTTAAGCAAGCGAATTTTATGTTACATCCCAATAAGGCTTCGAGACCGGATGGGTTCACAATAGAAGTGTTTCATAAGTGTTGGGACTTCATGGGAGAAGATATTTTGTGGGTGGTGGAGGATTTCAGGCACAAGAGGAGGTTCATCAAGGAGATCAACAATATAGTCATTGTTTTGATCCTGAAGAAACAAAGTTGCAAGACTATAGTGGAATTTAGGCCCATTTCATTGTGTAATTCAATATTTAAGATTATATCGAAGACGATAGCAAACAAATTAAAAAGTATACTCGATAAATTTATATTGTAGAAATAGAACGGTTTTACCCCATGACGGGAGATTTTAGACAACATTATTCTAGCTTCAGAGACTATTCACTCAATGAGTGTGGAGAGAGGCAAGGGGATAGTCATAAAGCTCAATGTAAGAAAGGATTATGATTGAGTTAATTAGGAGTTTTTGCTGTATGTCCTTAGTTAATTTGGTTTCGATAAGAGGTGGTTGAATTGTGTCCAACACTGCATATCCTCTTCTTATTTTTTTGTGCCAGTTAATGGTTCGACTAGTGTCTTTTTTAAAGCTTCCAATGGGCTACGGCAAGAAGACCCTTTGTCTCTATCACTATTTGTGCTCATGGCAGAGGTTCTCGGTAGGAACATTAAAAGGAAGTATAATATGGGATTGTCGAAGGGGATTAAGGTGCATAGAGAATTGGAACCCATAACTAATTTACAATTTGCGGATAATACTATTTTTTTTGGGGAGGTGAGTTTGAAAGAAGATTTAGTTATGAAAGACACTTTGGATGAATATTTGTTGGCATCGGGTCAAAGTATGAACAAAGAGAAATCTTAGGTGTTTCTTATTAACACTTGCAAAAAAAACTAGAGAAGGATTGCTAATGTATTGGAATTTCAAATTGCTTCTTTCCCCACAAAGTATTTGGGAGTTCCCCTATTCATAGGATGCAGTAAGATGACTTTGAGGGAAGATGTCATCAACAATTGTCAAGTGAAGGCCTCAGTGTGGAAGAACAAGTGGCTTTCTCAAGCTAGGAGGATCTAGATGATTAAATCAGTTTTGTCGGTTGTGCTTATTTACACCATGTCATGCTTTAGGATCACAAAAAGGGCAATTGGGGATTTAGTTGGTTTCTTGAATAGATTTCTTTGGGAAGGATCTAAGGAGGCAGGGAAAATTTACTTAATCAACTAAGACATTGTGTGTCTAATTAAGGAGGAGGGTGGAGTTGGCTTGAGAAAGATGAATCTTCATAATTTAGCATTAGGAGTGAAATTGGCTTGGAAACTCTATAAGAGTCTACAGAAGAATTGGTGTAAAATTTTGAGGAAGAAATTTTTGGATTCAATTGAACTGAAGAGGATCTTTACCTTGGCTAATTCAGAATCAAGATCAAAAATTTGGAAATTTGTGTGGGAAAGTAGAAGGACTATCACGAAACATATTTCATGGAAGATTGGTAATGGGGGGAAGACAAGGTTCTGGAGGGATTCATGGAACAGGGAGTAGGTGTTAGAAGAAATCATCGAAGACAAGGATTGGGTGAGTGAAATATAATCAAAGGAGGGAATGTTTGTGGAAAATTATTTTGAGGTTCCCCCAAAGAGGAATTCCCAAGTTAAATGGAGGAGGAGTTACTTTGGAAGTAGTAGGGAGAATGGTAAGATACTTGATGGGATTTTGGATGGCAAAAGAATTCTTTTCACAGAGGAAGAGGATGTCCTTATGTGGTGCGTGATAAGTCGGGAGAGTATAAGGTGAACCTGGGGTATGCTATTCATAGAAGGTGTAGAGATTATTTGTGGCCATCTAAATTATGTTTGGACAAAAGGGTTCTTCTAAAAGATGAGGCTTTTATTTGGATTTCTCTCCATGGTAGGATTTTAACATTGGATAGATTGAGAACTATAGGGATAATAGGGCCAAATTGGTGTCCAATGTGCAAAAGGAGTGAAGAATTTGCTTCCCATCTTCTTCTTTGGTGCCCAGTGGCAGAGGAATATTGGGATTGGTTTATGGACATGGTCGAATGGAGCTCAGTGAGAAGTGAAACATTGTATGAGTTCTTGTTATCTTGGCCATTGGAAAGGCTGAAATGAAAAATAGGGCTCGACCTTTGGTTGGTGGGGCCGTCCATGGTAGTTTGGCAACTCTGGAAAGAGAGAAATGAAAGTGTCTTCAAGGAGGATGCTTTTCCTATAGACATCATCATCAGGAGGATCAAGAGCACGATAGCTAAGGTGGTGACGGGAAGCTGCTTGGCAAATGCATCAAGGCTTTCTCGAAATGGGATAAATTGATGGAATAGAAGTGGAATATTTTGAAAGCAAGATATTGTTTTATCGAGGATAGTCAGTTTAGGAGAACAAGGATACATTGGCTGGCCCCTAAGCACTATTGGCTTAAATTGAATTTCGATGGAGCTAGCAAGAGGAATCTAGGAGAATTCAGATTTAGGGCTATTTTGAGGAATGAATCAGAAGGTTTGGTGTCCGAGGTCATGGGCTTCATGGGGATTTCTTCCAATAGAGAAGTTGAATTGAAGACTTTGGACAAGGGCTAGGAGATGTGCTTGGAGCAGGGCATTTCCAAGGTCCTAATTTAAGGTGATTCCCAGGTGGTGGTTAATGGGGGTGATGAAATCTAACTTAACAATTGGCGACTTAAGCAATGGTTACCCGCTGCCTGGGACAAATTGAATACATTTTTAGAATTTTGTATCAATCATGCATTCAGAGAATGGAACAAGGCGACAGATTGGCTCACTAGTGAAAGGATCAAGAGTTGTAAAGAGGAAGTTGAGGTGGATAGGAATGCAATGCAAAAGGAATTGATGGAAATCATCGAAGTGGATTTGGATCAGAGAGGGGTACAATCATGGGTTGGGATTGGCTGAGATCTCCTCCTCTTTAGGCCCATGTGGGAGAATATTGGAGGTTGATTGTACTACAAGTAAGGTCTTGGGTTGAGATGTCTAGTTTGGAGGATTTCAAGTAGATGTGGCATCCGGGTTTTGGGATTAGCAGTGTTAGATACTCAGAGTTTCTTAGGGAAAGATGTGAGATGATTAGCTTCTCATTTGTTCTATGGTGGATCAACCCTCTATTTAAGGGAGATGTAGTTAGTAGTATTCATAGTAAGAGGTTTTCAAGTTTGCTACGATATGGTTGAATCGTTTGGAGTTATGCACTATGCAGGTTGGTTTGTCCGAGGTGTCGGAATAACAAATTAGCAAGTTGCTCAATAAGGTGAATGACAAGGAGAAAGAGACCATCATCTAGATTTTGCGCACATGTGTGATGGTGTGTTATTTGAGTCCTTGTTTGAATCGATCGTGCAAGTTTTGGGCTATCCAATTTTAGTGTATGGGATTGCGCAGAGAATGGTTTGAGAGGAACTTTCAGTTGCTGTCAAGAATGCCTTGGATGGCATTAAAGAAGTTCTAGAGTTTGGTGTAATGGCCAAATTTTTTGATCTCAATATTGAGGGTATGAAGACAAAATGGAGAAGGCATGGTCTTTGTATAAGTTTGGGGTGGGTAAGGAGTATAGCTTAGAGAAGTTTGAGGCCTTTATGAAGGAGAATAATGAGATCATGATAGAGTAGATTGTCGCTAGGTTAGTAGAGTTGGGTAATGGGATGGCTTATCTGTATCACTGAGAGCATAGCTCCCAGTTGCTTTGTTATGTTATTACATTTTCTATGGTTATTTGTTGTCTATCATCTTCTTAAAAAATAATTAAATGTAATTCTAATGGTTTCAAAAAGGAGAAAATACTCATTCAAATAACAATCCAAAATGTTTATTGGTGTAGGTTTAAACACTCAATAAAATCTCTATTTGCAAGTACAAAAGGTCGACAATTCACAAGTACATTTTTCCTAGAAAAATATCAAATTTGTTAAAAAAAAAGTTTAAAATATATGAACATAGGCTTGTTCCTAGTTAACCTTTAGGGATGGCATAATTCAAATTGTGTCATTTTACTTCCAACGAATCCAATATTATGTGATTTTGAGCTATGGTTAAAAAATTACAATAAAAATTGTGGACAACTACTTATCAACTATCAAAATTAACTAAATAATTGAATTTCTTTTAAAATTTAGCTTTATAAATTATACCATATGATATGTCATAACTATCAATGCAAAGCTTTCTCCTCTTCCTAGAATTGTGTCTGACCACAATCCCCTTCTTTTGGCGTGTCCTCCCTAACATGCCAAGGGAGGTTACCCCTTTCAGTATGAAATTATGTGGACTACTCATCCCGAGTTTAAGGAGTGTATCAAAAGATGGTGGAACTCTCATGTCTCTATTACACCCATGTGTTAGGTGGCTCAAAAATTGGATATAATTAGAATAAATGTGAGAGGATGGAACAAAAACACCTTTGGTGATATTTTTGTTCCAAAAAAGGATTTAAATACCAAACCGTCAGCCATCCAGGAGAAAACTGATAAAGGGGATCTCCTTGAAACCACCCATAGAGGAGAGAAAATTTTAAGGAGGAAATAGAAGGAAAACTAAACTAAGGAGGAATTATTCTAGAAGCAGAAATCTAGAGTCCAATGGCTGAAAGAGGGTGACAATTTTTTATTTTTCTTCATAGTTCAACTAGTATTCACAGGAGAAGTAACCACAATTCCTATCTAAGGAATGATCAGAACTAGGAAATAAAAGATGATTAGAGCCTCGGGAATATGGTGTTTGATTACTTAACTAATTTATTTATGGAAGACAATAGGCCGAGAGATCCATTCTTGGATGAGACTCTCCTTCAATGCCTACCCTCCCTCCTCACAAGGGAACATACTGATGTCATATTGGCCCCGGTCTCTGAAGAAGAGGTAAAAATTGTTGTGCTCTCCATGGGGGATTTTAAGGCCCCAAGCCCCAATGGATTCCCACCACCCTTTTTTTAGAACTTTTGGGAAGTGGTTGGTACAGACATGGTTCTTGCCACTAAGGATTTTTTCAGATCTAGCAAGCTGCTTAAAAATTTGAATAGCACCTTTATTGCTTTGGTCCCGAAAATTCAAGAATCGATGCTTCTCAAGGATTTAAGACCCATCAACCTTTGTAACACTATCTACAAGATATTATCCAAAGTCTTGGTCAATAGAATCAAGCCCTTTCTTGATAATCTCATAAGTCCTAGCCAAAACAATTTTGTCCCTGGGAGAAAAAATGTGGATGTGGCCATCTCCACTCATGAAGTCATCCACTCTATGGACAAAAGTTGCAAGCCTGACATGGTCTTGAAACTTGATATCTCCAAGGCTTATGATAGAGTGAATTGGAACTTCTTATGTCAAGTCCTCCAAAAGTTTGGTGTTGCGCCCAAGCTACTAAACCTCATCAGGGAATGCATTACCACTGCTAAGTATTCTGTTATGGTCAATGGTGTTCCCGGGAACCTTTCAGGGCATCTAGAGGGCTTCGCTAGGGGGACCCTCTATCCGCGTATCTCTTTATTATTTTGGTAGAGGTCTTGGAGAGAAATTTCAGTGCTCTCATTAGTAGGGGATCCTTAATAGGAATCAAACTTGCCTCTATTGTCCCTCCTACTATCTTACAATAGTTTGTTGAGGACACTATCCTCTCTGGGTCATCTTTGGTTGTTGAGGCTAAGGGATGGAAGTCCTTCCTCAATCTCTATTTGACTACCTCTTGTCAACATATAAATTATGACAAAAGCAACATCTATTTTTTCCATATTGCTGACAAAAGTTCCAAGCTAAAATAAGGGGTATTCTGGGTTGTCAAGTTGCCTCCCTCCCTGGCACCTACCTCAGGTTGCCACTTATTGTCAAGGAAGTCACTAACTCTTTTTGGGTTTCTATTCTTGAGATAATTTAGAAACGTTAGTTGGGTGGAAGAAAATATTTCTTAGTAGTGTTGGGAAACTTTAGCTGTTGGCCTCCTCCCTATAGGGGATCCCAGTGTACTTCTTTTCACTATTTAAAATCTCAGCCTCCATGGTGGAAAAGTTGGAAAAAATTCAAAGAACCTTCCTTTGGATGGGCATGAAAGAGAAAAAAATTCTTGCACTTGTTAGTTGGGATAAAGTCTGCTACCCAAAAATCAATGGTGGGCTGGAGATCCACAAAATTTCCCACTTTGACAAAGCTCTGATGGCCAAAATGATGTGGAAGTAAACCTTCTAGGTTACTGATTAGGGTCAAATTATGCACGCTTAATACCTTGGCCAAGGCAACTTTCACAAGATTCTGAGTGAGGAAGGGATCACCAATGGATCCAAAATTTGGAACAATATTCTTAAATGCAGAGATGCCATTTCTCAAGGTATACAGTGTCTCATTGGCAATGGCAAAAACATTCATTTCTGGGAGGACTATTGGTTGGGGGACAAACCTCTGATTTCCTTCCCTTCCCTCAGAAGGATTAATGGGATTGCCATGGTGTTTTTTGGCCAATTGGTTTATAATTACTTCTCTAACAACACCTAGAAGGATATGTTTGCTTGCTACCACAATCATCCCCATCTACTGCCTGATGCTTGAGAGCTGTAGGATAAGATTGATTTGATTAGAACACCACTCTTCCAAAGAGAGGACAAATTTATTTGGAAATGGAATCCCACTGGGGATTTCTCTATTAAAACTACTTACCATAGTCTTCTTAAGGAACCCAACTCTCAAGATTGGTGGAAAAAGGTTTGGAACCCCCACCTTCTCCCCCAAGATCAATTTCTTCTACTGGACTACTCTCCACAAAAAATCCTCACCCAGGATAACCTCTCTAAGAGAGGGTTTTAGCTACCTAATAGATGTGTCTTATGCAAGTTGGAAGAGGAAAACTCCTTGCATCTCTTTCTTCATTGTGCCTTTGCCAAAGCCCTTTAGGGTATGGTCTATGGAAAATTTAACCTATGTTGGACTATGAATGCAAATATGACACATCTTCTACTGGAGTGGGGGGGGGGGGCACTTCCAACCCTCTAGTTCAACAACTATGGATACAGATTCCTCCATAGTTCTATTGGAGCATTTGGAAGGAAAGGAAAAACAAGATTTTTCAGGGATAAGGAAGCCTCTGTGGAAATTATTTTATGTGGTTTTCTCTAAGTCATTTAGGAAAATATCTCTATCTCCTTGGTTAATAAGCCAACTAATCCTCCCTCTAGTAGGGACTGTGAGGTTGATCTGTACTGGAACCTCCCTCGCTCCTTTGCTACCACTAACAACTCCAAGTGGTTTCTCAGGCAGAACACCAAGTGGTATCCCCTGAATCATGGTTTCTTGAAACTTAATTTCGATGGCACTGCTAGATGTGGGTTGGTTGTGGGGGGAGGTATTATAAGAACTAATAGAGGGGAACTAGTTGCTGCCTATGTTGGGAATTTGAATGGTTTCTCCAGCAATCAAGATGAAGCTATGGCCTTATCTTGGGGTATTCGTATCACCCTCTCCATTGGCATCAGGTCCATTGCCATTGAGGGAGATTATAAACTTATCATTGATGTTTTCAAAGGGATCAATAGGATCAATTGGTCTATTGATGGTACTATTAGGGATATTATTAGGCTCATCTTTGGGTTTGACTCTTTCAACATTAACCATGTCTACAAAGAGGGTAATAGGTTTGCCAATTCTCTTGCAGAACTGGGGCTCCCGGATTAGTGTCTGAGGTGTTGGAGGAACTCCTATTCCTTGCCTCTTGGTGTTACCTCACTTCTGCATGGATAGTTTACTAAAATTATCCCCCACAGGTAAGCACCCGACCTTTCCTTCCCACCCTTCCCTTTGGGCTTGCAAGGGCTGCTAGAGGAGGGAATTTTCAAATTTGAAAAGTTCTAACCTTTTGTTGACTAACCCTAATGGTCAAATAATGTGGACTACCAGGGAGGCTATGAAGCATGTTGCTCAAATTTTCATCATTTGTTGGCATAGTTTCTTTTTGTATCTACTAATTATGAAGTTGGATAGTGCAATTTATCATTTCAATCTTATTAGAAGGACTGCATCCACTGGACGATCTGAGCAAATTGTGACATGTGGATGTTGCATTTATGATTTTTACCCTTGCCTTGACTTCGAGATGGCTCTCTTCATGTCTAAAGTCATGTCGAAAGGTTTGAGTAACCTGTCACATATTTTTTCTTGTTCAGAGATTAATTATGGTAATTATTTCATGGAAGCTCTGCATGATTGCCAAATTTCCATCAAAATCTCCAACTTTCATGATAATTGCAATTACATTTTGATTAAAATCTATTTTTTGGCTAAAGTCTCTGCTTCTTCGCATATGTCTCGTCTTCATGAAAAAGATCTTGCTATTAACATTTTTGATTCGACCATGGGAGGGGACAAAGTCCACTACGTGCCTGATAAACCCAATGACTTCAAAAATGATGTTGTGGTCTGGAACTACTGTGTGAAAGGAGGGGTGGTGGAATTCATAGAAAATTTGTGGGGCCATGATGAACAATTATCTATTCAGTTTGCAGTTTCCTAGAACAACGTAAGGGTCATTGTTGGAAGGATATCCTTTGAAGTGACCAAGGAAAACATTGCTCAGGCGAGTGGCCTGTCTCTCAACAAAAAAAGGTGGAAAATGACCAGCCATATCACCAACAACGAGGGTCTAAATAGATTCTTCAGGGGGAAGGAAGAACCAATCAAATTACAAGGTGAGTTTGCTAGAGTCGAGCTCAAATACCCGTGGGACCTAACTTGCTTGATGATTATGAAGTATTTTACTCTAGAGGTCTACCACAAGGTTTTCTACTACTACCATTTGCCCTTGTTGAACCATTCCACAACAATGATTTCCTCTGATTGCCCTTTTTCTTTTTCACTCTATGAAAAATTCCATCAAAGAGGCCCTTGACCCAAAGAATGCTGATAAGTCTCCTATCACCCTTCATCAGGGCCTTATCTACAGGCTATAGCACTACCACTTATCTCTTTACCCTCCCAGGAATATCATGCTCATCCAACCCACAATACCTATCTATCATCCTTTGGTGGCCTATGCTAGTGGCTTGGCCCCCTCCAGACTTTTTCAGCTCTCTAACAAAGCTTTTGTTTCCTCCCTGATTCCTTCGTCCTCTATTTATATTACTAAGCTGAGCCCACCCACCTTCCCCGCCACCCCCCGCCCCCCCCCCCCCCCCCCCCCCCCCCCTTGTTGCTGGTGAGAAGGATAAGAAACCCATGTCCTACAAGGGAAAAGGAAAGTCCTTGGGAAAGCGTAAGAGAATTATCATTGATAATTATTCCTCTCAGGAGTCGGATGAGGAAAAACTTTCTCCTAATACAAAGGGTAGGAGAAGATATTGTAGACTTGTCTCTAAGGGTTCCATGGAAATGAAGGTTAAACCTCAAAATGTTACAGACACTGAGGAGGATATTGAGGAAGGAAAGGGTGATGGTAATTTGAATGAGTTAGAGGGAGAAGTTGCTGCAATGGCTTCTATGGAGGTCTCTAGGCCCCCTCTAGGTTTGGAGAACTTGAACCTAGACAATGAGGAACCTATTGATAAAATTGATCTTGTGGACCCAAACCAAATTATGGAAATGGTGGACCCTGTTGTTCATACGTCTTCTCAGCTAGATCCTGGGGCTCAGGATGATGTGGGGGTTACTGTTGAGGCTAGGATTACTGACAAGAAGACTGGCATGGATGGTGATGTAAAGGATGGTGGGATCAGATTGCCTAATCAAGAGAACCACAAGGATATGCAGAAGGAATTGGAAGTAGTTCCCAAAGGTAACCCTAGTATAGAATAGCTGCAAGCCCTTAATAGGGAGGTCCATGAGCTATTGAACCACATTGACAACTTGGGGCCAACTCTGAAAAACAGAGAAATTAAAGGAGGAAATCAACAAAATTAAAGGAAGGCTAGATACTAGGGACAAATAGATTGTTAGCATTAACAAATTTTGCCTCTAGGTGCTCCACAACTCTATGTTGATGCTTTCCCTCTCACGTGAAAGGACTTTTGAGGATGAAGCTGACAAACAAGTAGCTAGGGAACTCTACAAGTTCCTTTTTAATGATTAGGAAAAGGTTATAAACATTACTGGGGATCGTAAATTGGTCCCTAGGTCTTAGGCTTTTGGTCTTTGTTTCTTTCTTTGGTCTTGTCATTTGGTTTTTGTTGTTGAACTCTTGTCGATCTTAAGTTTTTGATATTTTGAAACTATTCTAGTGTTGTTGAAGTGTTGTTGATAGCCTATGACTATGCAAAGGATCATCACCATAGTTAACAATACTTTTTTAATAAAAAACATATTGACAAATGACATAATTGATATGAAAAATTGTCATTTACCATATGATGCCTACCTATTCATTGCACATAGTCATATACAGATCAACTTTCCTAATAGGAAAGTTGTGGAAATTCTCGCAAGTGACAACTTTACAATAGAATAATTGCAAATTTTTAATTTCTTTTTTCTTGATTGTAGAAGAAAACCAACTGGATGCATTTAAGTTTGACAAAAGCATTGTTGAAGGGAATGTACAAAATATCTGATTGGCTTGCTGACCAAATCTATCAGATGACCAATGTGATTAAAAATTGAATTTATTTTGGAGGGAAAGAACTAGATGAATAAAGATGACCAATTAGATAGATCTTGATGAAATGTGACAAGTGTAGAATATCAGGTGTGTTGGCAGGGTTTCATGAGAGAGCTTGTAGAGAAAAGACAACTAAGTGTGTGGAAGAACATGTAAGAGTAGCAAAGAGTATAATAGAGTGCAATCAAATCAAGAGGAGTTGTTGGACAAGGGTGTACATAAATGAATATAGAAGGGTGGTCATGTTGAAATAAGAAAGTGTGCTGCAGAATAGAGACAAGTGAAATGTCAGAAGAGTAAAAAGTACAGAGCTAAGTGAATGGCAAGGAGGTGCTTGTGAAGACAATAGAGTGGAAAATCCTTTGAGAGAGATAGAAGACAATTGAGAATAAGATTGAGAATAAGTGCAGAAACTAGAAGGCAGGAGAGAGAATTCAAGAGATTTCTTATTAGAGCAACAATGTGTGAAGGACTTCTATATTGAAAGGGTTACAAGACTCACTTGTAACAAGAAAGTTCATTGTATTCCAAATTCACATTGTAATTGATTGTATCTCTTTGACTGGGTGCTCAGAGTAGGGGTAGGTGCTCCTTGAGTAGGTGCTCTAAATTGAGGAGTTGGTGCTTCTCTAGGGTTGCCAGTCTTACTTGCCTTTCTTCACATGGATGCAAGCCCATCATAATTCCATAGAAGAGCCTTTGTTCTCGATGGCGTGGTCCAAGTTCAAAGCATTGTGGGAGCTCTTCTCTCATGCGACTGTGGACCCCACCACTTTTCCGCATCTTTTCCTATCTCTGCGGACATCTCCTCCTCTGCAGAATCCACAAAAGGAGCGGTCTAAACGATGTTATTTACAATAGACATAATTTTGGGCTTTGAATACTTTTGAATAAAATGCAGCGGTGAGATGGAGCTTTCTAGGTCTTCATAGTTGGATAACATTTTGTCATGAAAAGGCAATTCTGAATGTTTTGGAAATGAGAATATTTTGAAATTCCTTTGAGTTGACTCCATTTTGTATCGCATTATTGTATCTAAGAGTATCACTAGGTAGTTTACTAAATTTGGATAGGTAGACATTTTTGGGCCTCTCATACTTTGATGATGTGGTCTTAATTTTGTATTGTAAATACTTCTCTTTATTATTAATATATACTATTATGGGCTTCAGCCTTTTACCAAAAAAAAAATCTCTTTTTTGACCTCTTTTATAATTTTAATTGTTTTTAATATTTGATAAATTTATATAATAATTTAATTTTAAATAATATTTCTTATCATTTAATCAATTTTTATAAATTAAATATAATAACATAAATTTTATAATATTTATATTATATAATTTGTACTTTAAAATATTTATATATATATTTTTAAATTGTGTTTTATTGTATTGGCATAGATGTCTTAAATATATTTACGTAAAAGGTATCTAAAGATATATATATCTTTAAAAAGTTTATATTAAATTTAATACTTTTTTACACAACAAAATATTAATATTTAATTCTTTAATTTAAATTTTTTTTTTTATTAGAATATGAGAATTATTTTTAATTTTATGTGTATTTTTAAATATAAAAGATAAAACTTTTAGCTTTAACAATTTTAATATAATTTATTTTTTAAAATATTTTATTTATATTATAATTTTAATTTTTAAAGTTTAATCTATTTAAATTAATTTAATTATATTTATGATGAATTTAATAATAATATCTATCTCTCCTTATTTCTTCTCTAGTCTATCCCCTTATATCTATCTTATTTTCGCTCCAACTCTCTCCATCACTATATCTCTCCCTCTCTCTACCTCAATATACCACTTCCTATCTCTCTTTCCATATCTCCCTCTCATTCTCTATTTTCATCTCCATCTACATATCTCTACTTCCATCTCTAACTATTGGCAGGGACGTGATGCTTTGCGTCCCTTGTTTACCTTCATCGTGAATCATATTAAATTGTTTGAAATTGTTTACTAAAACAAATAAACAATGTGTGTTTTACACACTTTTAATTAAATAAATAAATGTGAATCCAACTTTATAGTTGGTGTTGTAGTGTAAATTAGGTTTAGGGAAGGATGAACTATCCTAACACACGTGAACAAAAAATTATTAAAACTATAAAAGAATTTAGAATGTTATAAATTTTCCACCAAATTCAACTTGGGAGTTAAAAACAATGAAGAAAATAAACCATAATGCTTTTTAGTCATGGCATTAAAGTCCACATTTCGCACTTGGATGTCTACAATCACATTATGTTGGCAGCTTTAAGAGATAGTTAATACTTATGCGTATGATTCTTAGAGAAGAAATATAGGGAAAAGATTGCAATTTAATGTATTTGTACCACACAAACATTTTATTTCCCGCTATGAAAACAAATTAAACCAACTAGGTTTTATTTCTCAAGAGATTGGGGCTGTGACTAGGTTTTACTTACCAGTGAGCGATTGTGGTTGCAATTTGTTCATAAATTATAACTAGTGAATGAAAATGAAACCTTGCAAAAGAGAGCATACAAATTCAAAAAAGCAGATGAAACAAAAGAGGAGGAGGAATAATTCGCAAGATTTTATGATGCGGTTAGATGATATTATTCTTCTCAGGCATTTCTCTAAGTTCTACTTTAAATATTATCAGCAAGGTAACATAGTCCCTGTCCAAAATTTGGCTCCATTTTTTAAGTATGTACAGAAATATTTGGAGAATAAATATACGATAGGTCAAATTTGTAACTGAATGATAAGACCTAAAAATAAATACGAAGTAGCTTGAAAGAATGTTGAAAACCTTGAGTTTTGTTTCAAGAATGACTATGAATCTTTATTCTATGAATGGGATAGCCTAGTATAGGGAGAATGCTCTGTTGACAATATTTCTCCATTGATAGACCTAGTGAAATCATCTTAGAAGAGTGAAAAAAATGAACATTAAGAAGAAAAAACTGAGAAAGAAGAAGAAAAACACAATGAACAACATATATGTTTTTGATTCTAAAGAAGAGAAAGAAAGAGAGAACAAAAGGTTAGCAGACATGAAAATTTTAACTTCATATGAAGATGAAAAAGAAAAAGAGAGAGGTGAAATAAAATTTGATTTTGAGGAAGAAGAAAAAGAAAAAGGCAGTGAAAAGTCAAGAAACATATTTGACTTTAACTGTGAGCTTGCAAATTGTCTACAAGCTTTAAAATAATCATTTTGTTGGAAATTGCAGTAAAAGTATATATTTCTGCCCTAGTTCAAAACATGTGAATTTTTTGAACAAAATTGCGGTAAAACTTTGTTACTTTTTTTTGTTACATTTTGAAAAAATTGTAAAGATTTTGATGAAAATTGTTGTAAAACTCCATATTTTTTGTCAGTTAGCAAAATGTAAAGTTTCATAGTTCAGGAAAATATGCATGGTTACCTGATAGGTGGATTCTTAATTCATCAAAATGTTTTCTTGAGGGTGTGATTGAAGGAAGACTTCCAAACATTCAATGCTAGTAAAACAGTAAATTTGTGTTTGAGCATTTATCTTCACTTTGGATTTTTTCTACTTTTCCTTTTTTAGCTATTTATTTGTGTATTGCATTTTTTTTCTCAGTAAGAGAGAAATTACATTGTTTCAAAATGAATTATTAATTTATTTAAAATAATATTTCTTATTTCTCTTGAGTTGTTCATTGTTTTAGATTTGTTGTCTACCTCTTTAGTAATGAAAAGGTTTTTTGGCTCTTAAGAACCCATGTAGTTCAATTTTCAAGATCTGTTCCAAGTCTTGTCATTTTCTCTCAGAATTCTCAAAATTAAATTAGATCTGCCGAGATTTTTGCTTCTTGACCAGGCTAGTAAAGGGGATTTTAGAGCTTTTCATCAATTCTTTTCCAAAAATGAAACTTGTGATAACATTTAGCTTCCATATCACTTTTTTTTGGTGTTATTGTTGAGGACAAATAATCAATATACAAGAATGAATTTATAGATCAGACTATAACAAAGTAATTCTTGTTGTTGATGGAAATCATTTCCCTTTCCACTCTGTCAGCTTGTTTTACATTTTACAAATTAGAGAATCATAAATTAATTTTTTTGCTTTCCCTTTGAAGAATCCTAAATCAATATCTAGACATGAAGGTAATATGGATAGCTTGTATTAGGTAATGAGTTGTTTACTATTTGATTAGAATTTCAAGATGGAGATACAATGTAGAGTTGTTTCTTCCATAAAAAGTATTATATGGTGTCACCCTATGTTAATGGATTATTTAAGTATTAAATATATTGGATATTACAAAATCTTGACCTACAAAGATATCAAGTTGTGTGATCTCTAGCTTATCCCATAGGTTGCTATAACATCTCACATATTAATGTTGTTATATGTGTGGATCCTAATATGCAATGTTAAAATGAAAGGGGAGGTGGAAGAAAGTGAGGGCCATGAATGTGTTGGAATGGGGGAACTATTCATACATGTGGACTCTATGCATTTTCAGATTTGACAAATTAGAATGAAATTTATGGTTTGAACAAATCCAAATAGAAGTCTTTGGTTTGCAATATCTCTATGTGGTTAGTTGAGAGTTGAAAACACAAAAATATTTGGTTAGTTTAGAGATAGAGGGGGAAGAGTGAGAGAGGAATAAGGTGACAAAGACAAGTAGTAAACAAAAACTATGAATGGGTAGGTATAGGTTTGATGAATGTTAAGAATCAAAAGCTTAAACCCTACTAAAGATGAAGAACTAGTATAAGAGTGAGGTAGGGATTGACATAAATATTAAATTTAGGTAATAATTAAACATATAAATGAAACCCAAGGGTCAAATCATTGGTGGATAGGATGGGTGGAAGTGCGGTCACTCTATAAGAAACAAACCATAGAAACTGATACATATATGAAATGAAAGAGTAAATAAAACACTAATCAAATCTTAGAGAGATGGTAAAGAAAAATAAATAAATATAAAACCCTAATGTAGAATAAATAAACCTTAGGGTCAAAGCCTATGTGGTGATTGTTGTCACAAAAGTTTGCACCCTTGATGACCTAAGAAACCTTAGTCATCAACCTCCCAAGTGTGGGACCTTGCTAAATGTGAGGTTGAGTCTCCAGAGAAGGCCGAATTCCTATTCAATCTGAAATGCAAAGTGTTGGACCAACCCAACACTGGTAAAACTAATCTAAGATCTGAGAGGGAGAGAGAGAGAGAGAGAGAGAGAGAGAGAGAGAGAGAGAGAGAGAGAGAGAGAGAGAAGGGTTGCATGATAGAAGGGAAAAGGGGTTTGCACCCAGACTGAAATGATGATCTCCCCTGCCTCTGACTGCATAAAATAGTAATGAAACCACTCAGACATGCACAAATTTCTACCCTAATTAGCCACCTAAGCGCAAGTGAAGGTTAGAGTCTATGAAATGGAGAAAGGATCTGAGATTAGTTCACAGTCAACATTCACAGAAGGGGATCAACACAAACACCTACAACTAAAGAAAACCTTGTAGAAAACATTTATACAAAGAGGTAAAATATTACACAAGTTGTAAGAATTGAAATCAAGCAAAAATAATCAAATTTCATTAATGAGGAGCCAAGGCAAATTTTATAAGTGCAGAGACATAAGCCTTTTGCAGAAGAAAAGGAGGGAGAATATCCTGAGAAAATTTTACAAAATTGCCTTTATAGTTCAGGAATAAATCAGATGATTACATTTGAGAAAACTCTAACCCCACTCGGGTTAGGTTACAAAAAATATCAGAGAGGAGGAGATGATCAGATCAAGGACGATCTGATAGCATGCTGAAATAGCCTCTGAAAGCATCCTCTGCCTTTGGAAGAGTGAAACCACTCTTTGGTTGAAGTAATCCCTGTCAACAAGCATGGTCGAGCACACTTGCAGGGACAAAAGTCTTTGTTCTGCATTCAAGAGGGCATGTTGGCATCTGAAAACAGCCCGCAAAAGTCACCTTTAAAGTAATGGCATGCGAAATTTTATGGTTGGAGTGAGATCGGGTCCAAAATCGGACACCGACTGAGAAAAATGAGGACTTCAACCATCGGGTCGACAACCACCCCTGACAGAGAGAATTCAAACTCCAATGGCCATTGAAAAATTGAATTTTAGCCTTTGATCAAGAGATCTCATGCGAAGATGGACATGTGAGATCTCATCATGTAAGTGTGCTCAAAAGCCCAACAAAAGATTAAAACATCGCCATTGGATCAGGCTTTATGAAGATCCAACGATCATGGATGGTTGACGTGGTACCCTAGGTCCACGCTTTCTTCACTGTGTTTGACTGTTGAGCGGCCTTTCATTCTTACCCCGCAACATCTCTACGTGTCTATCTTTACCCCACATGATAAGACTCTTTGAATTTTACCTTTTCTTTTTATCTTGTGGGCCCATGATGTTGATCTTTTCACCCAGTGGGATAAGGGGAAACAACTGCCTTAGTTATTTCCTTATTCAGTGACCTCATTTGTGCCTTCGTTTTGCCCCGCGGGATAAGGCTTTCTTTATTTCTTCAATCGTATCTTATCCCGTGAGCCATGTTGGGCCTTCACTTCACGGGATAAGGGTCTCTTCTTGTTTCTTCCCTTTCTTTTCTTATCTTGTGACACTGTGGATATCTTTGTCTTACCTTTCGGGATAAGGTCTCTTCTTTGATTTGGTCAACTCCTTATCCTGCGAATTGTCATTCTTGCCTTTTGTTCCCCACGGGATAAAGAAAAGCATATACTTTGTCCCCGACAAGCTTATCCCACATGACCACCTTTGTATTCTTTGTTGTTCTTTGATGTTGACTGGGGCTTGCCTCGGTGCCAAATAACAAGTTGCAAATTGAGGTGGTCAAAAACATGACCCGATTAATAAAATGACATGTTATTGCCATGAGATGCTAATGTAACATATGAGGCACGAGGGTCCATAACACTCATGTTATTGACACATCATATAACCCTCATGCTATATGACTTTTCAAAACTATGAAGAAGCAGCTAACTCTGTTGAAACCAATAACACAACATGTTATTGATACTATTGACAAACACTAAATGTTAGTTACATTGAATTCCAAGAACTGCTCCTTGCAGAGGTTGGCACAAAATTGCCAACATTTCTGGCAACTCGGAGGAGGTGACAAGCCTGCTTGGCACATTGATCAGTAGCCTTGTGAAGTCCATTGGGTGCAAAGTCAAAACCTGAAGCAAAAGATAATCTCTAGCCCTGCAAATGATCAAAATTTTGGCCATTCTGGAAGAGATGACCTATGCACATGCACTTATTGGAAAGCATGGAGGAAAAAACAAAACTAATGATTACATTATTGTAACTTAGAGACAAAGAGAGCCTCTACCTCTGTCAAAGATGATCCTTCTGGAGGAGCTGATCTCCCTCAGGCCATGGTCATAGTCATCAGCTAGTTGCAACAATTGAAGTATCTTGTATGTATACATGTTGCTGATGTGGTGAAAAAAAATCTCACCATTTACCTTGCTGCTGAAGGGGATCCACATGAGATAAGCATATGAAGAACATGGAGGCACATCAAACACATGCCGAGCAAGGGGAGGGGCACTACAAACATTGTTTCCCTGCTCCAAGTATGAGTTGAGACCAAAGGAAAAGGCCTCAAACTCACATGAGGACGAAAAGTATATAATTTCCTTGTCTTGATGTACATGAGGAGACTCCTTAGACACACCAAATTGGAAACTTTGAAGCTTAGGTACACTGTCATGCTGAGCAACCAAGAGACTATCTGCATGATCAACATGTTGTTGCTCAACCTCAACAAACTTGGTATGTTGGTCCCAAGTAAAACACCCAAGCTCTGACATCTCATCCCTAATGCCAAAAGAAATCTCCTCATACTGGATGAAGGCCTCATACTCAATATTGTTACATTTAGGGATAGGGGAGAACCAACATACATCATAATCACATGCCCTAATATCTAACTCATCTGCACATGTCTTAGGTTCATGAGACACCTCACAAGGAGATCCAAAACCTTTAGATTGTCTCTCTATTTCTATTATTTCTTCCTCTCTCAAATTAACAACCTTTCACAAATCCCTGCCCTCCTTGGTGATACTAGGGATAGGAGTGTCCTTATTATGGATGCAAAAGGTGCCAAGGCCTACACTACTTACCTCATCAGTTAGGTCAAACTGAAAAGCATTTGCCCATTCATCAAGTAGGCGGTCAGGAACCTCCTCCAATTGAGTTACAGGCTCCCTAACAAATACATCCTCATTCTCCTCATGGAAAGAGCAATTCATCTCTATGGGGCTTGGGATATAGGGCTCGATATGGTTTAAGGCAAAAGGCTCTACCTTGATGGTCACCTTGGTCCCATACCTTGTTCTAGAAAACATGTGAGACCAGTTAGAGGATAGGTAGTCACCTATCCTATCAGTGACTTCCCTTCATAGACAAATGGAAAAGTGAGCAAGGAGGTCAATAACTGAGATATCTTACAATACACTACAACTAGGGCAGGCATGTAAGATTAAATTTAGATCCTTAATGACTCCCACAACCTGAATTGTTCTACCATCAAGTTGCACAACTCCTTTGTTCACAGGTTCATATTTGATGCCTAGGCGATCAACCACTATCTTGGACATAATTGAGCTATTGGCCCCACTATATATCAAACAATTATGAACAAGGCTATTCCATATGATTAAAGAGAGATAGAATGGGGGAAGCTTACCAATTTTACTTAAATGCTTTGCCTCCATAGGTTGCACCAAGCTTGTGGAAGTTGAAGAACTGCAACCCTGACTAGTACCTTTTGCAACATCCATTCCTTTTAGGGCTTCATGAAGCTGGTCTCTTTGAGATGGGATAGCAAGAGCATCCCACCTTGAGACATTAAATTTGGCCCTCTTAATCTGGTCAATAATATTAAAGGGTATGGCAGCAACTAGGTCCAATCTTGATGTTGTGGGAGCCTTAGGTGGCTCTCCCTTCTTGACATTTTGAGTCAATTCTTGATCTTTATTTGGATTAGGTGCTCTGTCTGATGCATTTGACATTGGAGATTGTATGGCTACAGATAAAGATGGAGATTCTGCAACAAAAGTAGCATTAGGGTCTATGACCCTCTTCCTTGATCTTGTATTTCTAGTCATAGGGTCACTGATTTTATGATTGATTCCACAAAAATTAGCCTCCTACCAATTCAGAAAAGGTGAATCTACCTATGGGTGGTTTGGACAAACACCAAACTACTACTGTCCAGACGTTGTTGGCTCCTCCTGTGCAATTAAGGCTCGAGAGAAATCACCATTCTGACAAGAGGTCTGATTATGTGGTTGATTACATTGACTGCACCACTCTTGCTCCTAAGAAAGATTATTTTGTGTTGGCACTAAAGCCTTTGAGGTGCTAGCAACTGAGGGATTTGCACTATTTAAGGGCCTAGGATTACTCCATTGATTTGGCCCTTGATAACTAGGCCTCTTTTGTTGGTAGCTCTGATTTTGTAATTGGTAAGACTTGCTGGCCTGTGGCAACTATCTCTTGATTGAAATCGGCTCATTCTTGAATCCTTGCATTCGTTGGTCCATTTTCTGATCCATTTTCTGCATTGAGGCCTCTAAAGAGGCTTGTAGTGAGGTCTGTAGCAAGGTCTAGAGCTCCTTAATATCCAAAGATAAAGGGGAAGGTGTAGCTGTGAGCAATTGACCAGTAGATACCACTGACTTAGGCTGTTATGTAGGAGTCTCTGGGAATAGAGGTGTTGGAGACCTAGGAGCTAATTTCCCTACCTAAATTAAGTAGTTTTCTACCTTGATGGTGATGTCATATGCTCCAGGAAGGTTGTCTCCACCCATTGACTAGATCATAGTGGCAATGTCACTATTGAGAGCCCTTAGGAAATATAAAAAAGGCACCATTTGAAGAGGGCTTGACCAACACTGGGATCCTATCCCAGGTCTTTTGAAATCTATAATTAAAGTCAGCCATGAACTCATGGGGTGCTCTTTTGATGGTTGACAACTACTCCATAAGTGACAAATTATCACTTTTGTCTTCAAAGTGTTTGCATAACTTTTCTCCCAACTCATCCGAGTTGTAGATTGAACCAAAGGGCAGATCCCTATACCATTGTAGGGCCATTCACTTGAATGAAGAGGCAAGAAGCCTCACTGCAACATTATCTTCAATGACATAAAATATAGTGGAGATGCTTGACACATCTTGGATGTGTTCCTCTGGGGAGGTAGATGTCTCTCCAGTAAACAATGGAACAACTTTCAAAGTTGCTACTGGAATATCTTTTTTTTTGGCTATTACCAAGGAGCTATCACCATTAAAGGTGACAAAAGTATGTGCTCTAGGGATTGCCATATGAAATAAGGGCCTCTTGATGTGAATGGAAGGGCCTTTAGGTTGTGAAAGTCTTGTAATAGGAGGGGTGGAATGAGACCTATGAGGTGTAAATTATTCTATTTGAGTTCCCCTAACTGGTGACAAAGAAAGTCTACCCCTTCTACTCCTATAATTTGAGTAAGGAAGTTGGATAAATTAAAAATTACCTCTTGATGATGATATGGTTTGTCTTCTTGGAATAGGTTGCAACTGGTATCACCGAGACTCTAAATTTGTCCTTAAGAGAGTTTCCAAGTGCTTGATTGATTGCCTCCAAAGGTTGAATTGCTCAAGAAAAGCACTGGATCCTCAGCAAGAATGTTGAATTTGTGTCCAACCGAGCATGCCAAAAATTGTTGTCACAAAAGTTTGCACCCTTGATGACCCAAGAAACCTTGGTCATCAACCTTGTGAAACATTGAATCAACCTCCCAAGTGTGGGACCTTGCTAAATGTGAGGTTGAGTCTCTAGAGAAGGCCGACTTCCTATTCAATCAGAAATGCAAAGTGTTGGACCAACCCAACACTGGTAAAACTAATCTAAGATCTAACAGAGAAAAGGGAAAGAGAGAAGGGTTGCATGAAAGAAGGGAAAAAGGGGTTTTCACCCATACTGAAATGACGATCTCCCCTATCTATGACTGCACAAAATAGTAATGAAACCACCCAAGACATGCACAATTTCTACCCTAATTAGCCACCTAAGCACACGTGAAGGTTAGAGTCTGTGAAATGAATAAAGAAACTGAGCTTAGTTCACAGTCAACATTCATAGAAGGGGATCAACACAAACACCTAAAACTAAGGAAAACCAAGCAAAAAACATTCATACAAAGAGGTAAAATATTACACAAATTGTAAGAATTGAAATTAGGCAAAAATAAGAAAATTTCATTAATGAGAAGGCAAGGCAAATTTTACAAGTGTAGAGACATAAGCCTTCTGCAGAAGAAAAGGAGGGAGAAGATCTTGAGAAAATGTTACAAAATTGCCTTTATAGTTTAGGCATAACTCAGATGATTACATTTGAGAAAACCCTAACCCCACTCGGGTTAGGTTACAAAAAATATCAGAGAGGAGGAGATGATCAGATCAAGGATGATCTGAAAGCGTGCTGAAACAACCTCTGAAAGCGTCCTCTGCCTCTGGAAGAGAGAAACCACTCTTTGGTTGAAGTAATCCCTGACAATAAGCAATGTCGAGCACACTTGGAGGGACAAAATTCTATGTTCTACATGTAAGGAAGTAAAGTAGCGGAAACAACTTCCTACACTAACCTTGAGAGGAGGGTAATGCAAAACTTTTTCAGATCGTTACAACAGTTACAGAAAATAGAAATAGATATAATAGCATTCATACCACAACACAATGATTTACGTGGGGAAAACCCTTTCGGAAGAAAAACCCCACCCTCCAAAAGCAGCTCAATATTTTATTCAGCAATCAAAAATAGATTACAACATACTTGCAGAGCAAGCTCTTCGCAGGAGTACCACTAATCAGAGATTCAGAGGCAACTCAATAGCCATGAGACTCTTACACACAACCTCTATCTCTCACACCTCATAAATAGGAGATACAATACAAGAAACCGTCAAACGGTATTACAAAACCATGGGCTAAAACCACCCAATAAGGTGTAGCCGACCTTATCTCCCTTCTAGATGCCCTATGACATGTTAAAGCACACATCAACACGTGTCGCTCCCTTTTACAGCTCATTTATGTATCTGATACAAATTATTTTTCCTATTTCAGGAGTACAAACTTCCGGAGGCCATAACTTGAGAACCGGGCGTCCGATTGATGAACCGTTTGAAGTGCCAGAAAGCTCGCGAAGTGCTCTATCACCTCGTAACCCACTTCACCGGTTACGGCCACTTTTCAGGGCATTTCAGAGCCTCTAAAGTCCCCAAAATTAAGTTTAAATATTTTATTGCACCCCTCCAAGACGAAAACATTAATATCTTCAAAACTAGCTGTGACCTTGCGACGCAACTTTACCGGAATGCTTATCTAACCAACCAGAAGCTTTAGGGAGAGTTTCGCACCATTTCATGCTCAAATGAAAACTTACTATAAATAGTAACCTCACATAAATGCAAGGTTGAGACACCATTTTTCCCAACAAATCTCCCACTTGTCGAACACCTTGCATGAGCGGAAGGGAATGTCAACACAATGAATCAATTGCAAGGGGCCATAAGGCCCATAGACTCTGAACACCATCTGAACTTCTCTGTGCTCACAGCCTTAGTTAAAGCATCTACAACATTCATCAAAGTTTCCACCTTAACCAGCTTCACCCTACCATCTTCGACCATATCTCTAACAAAATGATACTGAACATCAATATGTTTGGTCCGGGCATGAAATGTCGGGTTCTTAGCTAGGCTAATTGCACTCTGACTGTCACAGTAAACTGTCACTGTACCTTGTTTTATTCCAATATCTGAACACAGTCTCTTAAGCCAAATGGCCTCTTTACAAGCATGAGTAGCTGCCATATACTCTGCTTCAGTAGTGGATAAAGCAACCACAACCTGTCGCTTACTCATCCAACTGATTGCACCACCAAACAAAGTAAACACATAAGCACTGGTGGATCTTCTGCTATCAATATCACCTGCCCAATCTGAATCCACATAACCATGGATATCAAGCGAAGTCATATCTCCAACTGAATTACCATGATAACACAAAGAATACTCTGAAGTACCCTTCAAATATCTGAAGACTGTTTTGACTGCATCCCAATGAACTCTACCAGGATTAGACATATATCTAGAAAGTACTCCCACTGCTTGGGCAATGTCTGGTCTAGTACAGACCATAGCATACATCAAGCTTCCAACCGCACTTTGGTAAGGCACTCTGCTCATGTCTTCCATCTCCAATGGGGATGTAGGACAATTTGAAACAGATAGTTTCATTCCAATTGTAAAAGGAACACTCAATGGTCTACAATTCTGCATGTTGAACCTCTGTAACACTGAATTCACATACTTACTCTGGCCTAGCCATAGCTTTCTGTTCACCCTATCTCTTCTAATTTCCATCCCAAGAATGTGCTTTGCTGCACCAAGATCTTTCATTTCAAATTTAGCAGTGAGCTGAGACTTCAGTTCTGAAATCATACCTTTCCCTTTACCAATGAATAACATATCATCAACATACAATGCAATGAATAAGAAATGATCACCATCAGATTTATAATAAACACAGTGATCTGATTTAGAACGTTCAAATCCCAAACTCAACACATATGTATCAAATTTTTGGTACCACATCCTAGGACTTTGTTTGAGGCCATATAGAGATTTCTTCAATTTACAGACCAAATTACTTTTGCCTTTCACCACATAGTGCTCTGGTTGTGTCATATAAATATCTTCCTCCAAATCACCATGAAGGAAAGCAGTTTTCACATCCATTTGCTCAACCTCTAAATCATAAGCAGTAGCAATAGAAAGCAAAAATCTAATGGATGTCATTTTTGCAACAGGAGAAAATATTTCACCGTAATCAACACCCTCAACCTGAGAGTAGCCTTTTGCAACCAACCTTGCTTTATACTTCTCAATGCTTCCATCTGAACCAATCTTTTTCTTGAACACCCATTTACAACCAACAGGTTTTCGTCCTTCAGGCAATGGTACAAGATCCCATGTATCATTCTTTTTCAAAGCTGCCATTTCTTACTCCATAGCAATCTTCCAGGATTCTGCATCAATCATACCTAATGCCTCTTCTACAGATTTCGGTTCATCCACACTAGTATTCAGAGCAAAAATACATCTCCAATCATCAGGTGAATACCTTTCAGGTGGTTGTCTATGTCTTGTAGACCTTCGAACAAGCTGAGTTGGAGGTTGTTCCTCCTCTTCTGAAGATTCAGAGCTAGACGAGCTCTCCTCAAATTCTTGCCTATCTAGGGGTCTCGATTCAACTCTTTCAGGTGTAGAAGGAAGTTGAATCACATCTTCTTTTTTAGTCTGTTCTGGCTGCAATGTAACAGAAGGAGACTTAATTTCTCTAAAAATAACACTTCTACTGTGAATTACCTTTTGTGCGACAGGGTCCCAAAGCTTGTATCCTTTCACACCATAACTATACCCGATGAAGATACATTTCACAGCCTTGTTCTCCAACTTTGTTCGCTTCTCCTTTGGCACATGTGCATATGCCTCGCAACCAAAAACTCTAAGATGTCTCAATGAAGGCTTGTGACCTGACCATGCTTCCATAGGCGTTTTATCAACAAGAGCTAATGTAGGAGACCTGTTAATCAGGTAGCAAGCAGTGGCAACAGCTTCAGCCCAAAACTTTTGTTCGAGACCAGCACCACTCAACATACTCCTAGCCTTCTCCATCAGTGTCCTGTTCATTCTTTCTGCAACTCCATTTTGCTGTGGAGAATACAGAGTTGTCTTCTTCCTGTTAATTCCACAGTCTTTACAGAATCTATCAAAATCATTAGAGCAAAACTCACCGCCATTATCAGTTCTCAAACATTTTATTTTCTTTCCAGTCTGCAACTCAACCATTGCTTTAAATTCTTTAAAATGACTAAAAACTTCAGATTTACTCTTTAGAAAATAAACTCATGTCCTTCTACTAAAATCATCAATAAATGAAACATAATATGTGGATTTTCCAATCGAAGAGACATCTACTGGACCAAACACATCAAAATGGATAAGATCCAAAACACCACAAGTTTTATGAGAACTCGAGTAAAACTGAACGCGGTTTTGTTTTCCATAAATGCAATGCTCATATAAATCAAAGTCAAGGTTACATTCATTCAAACCTTCAACAAGGTTTTTATTTTTCAAGGTCCTTAGACCCTTTTCTCCAATGTGGCCAAGTCTCTGGTGCCATAACATAGTCTTCTCTGCAGGTAACTTTGCTTCAGACGAAAGAGCACCCTTAGGTACCCAAAAACCATTTCCATCTGCTGAAGGTGAAACCTTCAAATCTTCCAGTGAAGTATCCGTAGATTTACCTTTTTCAGAAGTGCTATTACACTCAACAGTGTATGCTTCAAGCTTATACAAAGTGTCAAACCTGACACCTCTAGCAACTACCATAGCACCCTTAATCATCTTACATCCTGCTTCAGAAAAGACTACCTGCACACCCGCATCTATCAGTTTGCTCACAGATAACAGGTTTCGTTTTAACCCAGGGATATGCAGCACACCATTAATCCTTTTTATTCTACCATCAGAAAACCTGATTCTAACTTTACCTCGACCAACAATGTCTAGATGTGAATCATCACCCAAGTACACCTTACCTCCATTAAATCCTTCATATTCAGAAAACCAATCTCTATTGGAAGTCATATGAAAAGATGCACCTGAGTCAATTAGCCAGGCATCATTACCTGCATGAGTTGCCAAAGCCGCAATAAATGCATCGCCATCTTCCTTGTCGGACTCAGAATCAGAATCAAACTTTTTCTTTTTCTTCTTCTTCTTTTCTTCTTTGCAGTCCTTACGGATGTGACCCAGTTTACCGCAATTCCAGCAAATGACTTTGGACTTTCCAGGAGATTTCGATCTCCCTTTGGATTTGGACTTGTCGCGCTTCTCATTCTTCTTGCCTTTCTCCTTAGGTCTTCCACGAACGGTTAGGGCTTCCTTTGAACTAATGGATACCTTCCTTCGCATCTCTTCACCGAGTAGGGCACCCACCACATCTTCAGATTTCAAAACAACAGAAGTACTACCGATAGCCATAACGAGAGAATCCCACGAATCAGGCAAAGAACAAAGCAAGATCTGACCATTCTCCTCCTCATCCATCTTAACACCGACGGATACTAATTAAGCCACCAACATATTGAATGCTTCCAGGTGGTCTGCAATTCGTCCACCCTCTTCCATCTTCAAGGAATACAATTTCTTTCTTAAGAAAATTTGATTTAATAAAGATTTCACTTGATACATCTCACCAAGCTTAGTCCATAGCTTCTTTGCAGAGTTTTCTTCATGGACATTGATTAGAACAGAGTCTGCCAGGCACAGTCTGATTAGACCCTTGGCTTTTCGGTCCATAACATCATACTGAGCTGCCGCAGTAGGATCTGAGGGCCTTTGGACATTCGCATCAACAGCATCCCAAAGATCTCGATCTATTAGCAGATCTTCCATCTTCAGCTTCCACATCTCAAAATTACTTCCATTAAATTTCTCCACCTCTATTCTCCCTGACGAACTCGCCATCTGAATATTCCTGCAACAAGATAAAAAAGTGTCTTCTGCACAAGCTCCCACTCAAATCTGGATTAGTTCAAAAAACCCAACTGCCCACAATTGAAACCAAAGGTGATCAGGCTCTGATACCACTTGTAAGGAAGTAAAGTAGCAGAAACAACTTCCTACACTAACCTTGAGAGGAGGGTAATGCAAAACTTTTTCAGATTGTTACAACAGTTACAGAAAATAGAAATAGATATAATAGCATTCATACCACAACACAATGATTTACATGGGGAAAACCCTTTCGGGAGAAAAACCCCACCCTCCAAAAGCAGCTCAATATTTTATTCAGCAATCAAAAACAGATTACAACATACTTGCAGAGCAAGCTCTTCGTAGGAGTACCACTAATCAGAGATTCAGAGGCAACTCAATAGCCATGAGACTCTTACACACAACCTCTATCTCTCACACCTCATAAATAGGAGATACAATACAAGAAACCGTCAAACGGTATTACAAAACCATGGGCTAAAACCACCCAATAAGGTGTAGCCGACCTTATCTCCCTTATAGATGCCCTATGACATGTTAAAGCACACATCAACACGTGTCGCTCCCTTTTACAGCTCATTTATGTATCTGATACAAATTATTTTTCCTATTTGAGGAGTACAAACTTCCGGAGGCCATAACTTGAGAACCGGGCGTCCGATTGACGAACCGTTTGAAGCGCCGGAAAGCTCGTGAAGTGCTCTATCACCTCGTAACCTGCTTCACCAGTTACAGCCACTTTTCAGGGCATTTTGGAGCCTCTAAAGTCCCCAAAATTAAGTTTAAATATTTTATTGCACCCCTCCAAGACGAAAACATTAATATCTTCAAAACTAGCTATGACCTTGCGACGCAACTTTACCGGAATGCTTATCTAACCAACCAGAAGCTTTAGGGAGAGTTTCGCACCATTTCGTGCTCAAATGAAAACTTACTATAAATAGTAACCTCACATAAATGCAAGGTTGAGACATCATTTTTCCCAACACTACATTGGATAGGACATTGTGGCATCTAAAAATGGCCCGCAAAAGTCACCTCTAGAGTAATGGCACGCGAAATTTGGTGGTTGGAGTGAGATCGCGTCCAAAATCGGACACCGATTGAGAAAATGAGGACTTCGACCTTTGGGTCGACAACCAACCCTAATAGAGAGCATTAAAACTCCAATGACCACCAAAAAATTGAATTTCAGCCTTTGATCAAGAGATATCGCACGAAGATGGACACGCGAGATCTCACCATGTAAGCGTGATCAAAAGCACAACAAAAGATTAAAACATCATTGTTGGATCAAGATTTATGAAGATCCAACGACCGTGGATGGATGATGTGGCACCTCGGGTCCACGCTCTCATCACTATCTTTGACCACCAAGCAACCTTGCATTCTTACCCCACAGCATCTCTACGGGTATATCTTTACTCCGTGGGTTAAGACTCTTTGAATTTCACCTTTGCTTTTTATCTCGCGGGCCCATGATGCTAATCTTTTCACCCTGCATGATAAGGGGAAACAACTGGCTTAGTTATTTCCTTATCCCACGACCTCATTTGTGCCTTTGTTCTGCCTCGCGGGATAAGGCTTTCTTTGTTTCTTCAATCATCTCCTATCCCACAAGCCATGTTGGGCCTTTGCTTCACTTCACGAGATAAAGGTCTCTTCTTATTTCTTCCCTTGCTTTTCTTATCCCACAACACCATTGATATCTTTGTCTTACCTCGCGGGATAAGGTCTCTTCTTTTCTTTGGTCAATTCCTTATCCCGCGGACCACCATTTTTGTCTTTCATTCCCCATGGGATAAGGAAAAGCATATACTTTGTCCCCATATCAAGCTTATCCTGCACGACCACCTTTGTATTGTTTGTTGTTCTTTTATACTGACTGGGGCCTGCCTCGATGAAAAATAATGTTAGGATTAATGACAGTCCCAAAGATACTGAGAGGGGGGGTGAATCAGTATCTAACTGGTTTGCAGAATATTTAAACTTATTAAGATCTTTGCATCCCAAAACAGTGTACCTGTAAATAAGAATTAATGCAGTAAATAGGAACAATAAAGACAACATAGAAACACACCATAACACAAGATGTTTAACGAGGAAACTCGGTGTGGGAAAAACCTCGGTGGGATTTGTGACCCACAATATTCACTCACTGGCTAATGAATAAATATTACTTACAATGAGGGGCATGCACATGCAGGAAGGCCAACTGCCTAGAGCTCACTACTCAATAAGAGTTAGACTGACTGAAAAAGTGGATTATGAAATCCAATACAATGTACTACTTCAAATCAATATCAACTATGCGAGGTTTAGTACCGGTTTAAGCTTATTCTATAACCAAAACCTTTGTTGTCAACTATATCTCCTTATACAAAATATCATCCATATATTCTCTCAATGCATACTACCTTCTACTTCAAATGACCTATAAGATCTCATACATATATATGAGTCTTTTACAATATGCCATGTCTTCTTTACAAAAGATAATTACATTTAAATACAATAAACAAAAGTTTATTCCCTGTCGGCTGGGGTGTCAGTATGCATTGTTGCCGCTGCCAGTGAAGTGTCTGCCGGTGTATGTAGATGTCTATGTCGGTGTCAGTGCCTATTGGTGGCTTACCAGATGAATGGTAGAAGGTTGCCAGATGGTTGCCGTGAATGACAACACCAACTATTCTCAAAAGAGTGTAGAATGCCAACAATCTCCTCCTTTGGCATTGATAGCAACACTCATGAGAAAAATCCCAAAACTGTTCCAAAAACCGAAGTCCAAAAAGTTACCAAAAAGATGTGCTCCCCTTGAGAAAATGATCTCCTCTGATTAATCATTTTTCTCTCCACTACTCCCCCTTTGAGATCAATGATAAAGGTTGTCAAAAATTGTCAACTGAGTGCAAAAATTTCACCTCAAAGTTTGTAACCGGTTGGTTACAATCTGAAATATATCTGCGAAAACCAAATTTAGACTCTGCATGTCAAAAATCCCAAAACTGTTCCAAAAACCGAAGTCCAAAAAGTTACCAAAAAGATGTGCTCCCCCTGAGAAAATGATCTCCTTTGATTAATCATTTTTCTCTCCACTACTCCCCCTTTGACATCAATGACAAAGGTTGTCAAAAATTGTCAACTGAGTGCAAAAATTTCACCTCAAAGTTTGTAACCGGTTGGTTACAATCTGAAATATATTTGTTGTTGTCGTTCAAGGTTGCCTCAATCTCTTGGATCGTTTTGGTGAGATGATGCATGTGCTCTTCCAGTGATCTTTCTCCTTGAAGTAATGCCTTAGATATTTAGTTTCTTAGAGAGATAAGATTATCCAACTTAGGACCAAGTTTATACTTAAGTTCTCTGGCATTAGCCTTAATCCTTTCCTTCCCTTTCTCAAATTTCTCTAATTTCTCCTCAAAACCTGCTATTTCTTGCTCAATAACTGATATAGGTTCGGATGAACCAATTATGTTATCAGCTATGTCATCTATTTCTTTCTGTACTTTGCTTATTTCCTTTTCTATGTCCTGTGTCAAAAGATGTGGTTTGCATGTTTCTCTATACAACTCTTTATATTCCAAAATTGTAGTGTTCAGTGCTGGTAAAAGTGTATTCATGTGTTCTGTGCACTTCTTTATTGTGTCCTCAAAGAATTTATCCTTTTCCTTTTCAACTTTCTCTTTGAAGGTGTCGTCATTCACCTTATCAAGTGTTATTACATTGTCAGTAATGAATTTGGACAATGTGTCCAATTTACCTAAAGAATCCTTTACATGATCTATGTTACATTTCAGTGCAATCAATTTAAGAATTGGTATGGTATCATCAATTGCCTTGCAAGCCAATGCATTACAGTTAGTTATCTTCTTGATAGAGTCCAGGAGTACCTCTGTTACATTAGTAGGTCTAGATTCACTTCATGAAGTACCATATGTCTGACCAACTACCTTAATTACCTCTGTGCTTCCAACATGAGTAACCATTTTGCTTGTGTTAACCTCTAGTGGATCAGTCTGAGTTTGCATTTCAACCAGTAAAGGTTTAGGTTTCTCAGTGATTACCGGTTTCACTACCTCAATATGTACCTCTGCTTCTGTCGGTTTCTCTGTGTGTTCAACTGTCGGTGTCTCAATCTCAATAGGTTTCTCTGTGCCAACATCTATAGTTTCAGTATTCTTCCCAGTATCCAATGGTTACTCTGTTTGTAATGTTTGCTCAGTTTGGATCTCAACCTCAATAGTCTCTACCGGTTTGTCAGCAATGTTGCCACTGTCAATATTATCATCCTTAACCTCTATATTGTGCTTATCCACAACAATATTCACTTCCTGAGTATCCACATTCATGGTGAATAGTATTTTAGATTCAGGTTTAGTGTTATCATGTATGATACCTTCACTATCAGTAACCAATGGATCAACAATATGTACCGGTGCAGTATCCAAAGGTGGTGGCAAATTATCAGTTATCTTGATGTTTGGTATTCCACCAACTTTACCTTTCCCTTTGTCCTTATCCTTCTGATATATTTTTCTCTTCTCTTCCTTTGCTTCATTATTTTCACATCACTTTCAATTGTTTCAGCACTACCAAAAACTTCTTCTGTTGGTTCTCATGGTGCATCTAACAAAGCTTTTGCATAAGTCTCATAAAAATTGAGATCCACCTCATAACCCATTTCAGTTACCCATACAGTTCTAAGAAGTACAACTTCCCTCCATGTTTCATCCTTCTTGACGACAAAACAAATTTCTTTGTCATATTTGTCCACTACACTCTGTGGTAGTCTTTCTCTGGTTTTCATTTTAGCTTGAAAAGCTTTGAAATATTCAGCTATGTTGCTATCCTTTGCAGTTCCCATGCTGGTAAAAGCTTCCTGTAATTGTTTTCCTACCGGTATGTCATATACAAAGTCTTTCTGTCCTTTAACGGGGATTTCCTTTGTGAAATACAACATTAAGCATACTAAGAGATTACCAAAGTGAAATGTCCCTTTCTTGTCTCCTTTAATCTTTTTCAAATTATCTATGGGTTCATCTTTCATCCATTTACACATATCGATTTTTGCATTGTTGTTCACCATTTCATAAGCACTATTAATGCAAAGACTAGAAACTGAATTAAGTTTGTTTGCATGTGTAGTCTTGTAACCAAGTATCATACTTATGAATCTCACATTGATGTCCTTGATGCCATTCACTCTTAGTGATCTACTGTCTGATGTTGCTCCAGCTAGGGTCATTACTTTGTTGTTAGGAACTTTCTTTGTTATGTGTGGTTTGTTGCCGGTTGAGGGTAAACTAGTTACTGCCCTAATTTCTTGTTGGGTAAATTTGCAGATAGAGTCTAACCATAGAAATTCTCCATGAGCCCTACTTAGGACAATTCTCACTACTTCTTCTGAAAATTTAGGGATATTCAATATTTCAACAAAACCTAAAGTCTCCACAATCTTGTGCTCGGGTTTAACAGTGTCATTTTCATCACAAATTACAGTTCTAAACATTTTCAACAATTCTTCAGAACCTAATTCTTCAATGTTGCAATGTATATATATCCTAGGGTCTTCAGCATAAGCTACACCTTTAGGAATTTTTGAAAAAGCACCTATGAAATCATCTTGCTTAGCTACTTTGGGAATTATTTTAAACACGGGCCTAAGACGTTTTACGTTTTCCACAATGGTAGGGTTCGCAATAAATTCGGGAGCAGATGAAGAAGCCATTTGAAAAATACCTTTAGATGCCTGATAATATCTGAATGCTTGAAAGAAATCACTTCACACCTTCGCCTTTAATGCCTTAACTCTTTGTCACGCTCTCTACTAATTTGAATGCTCGGTGAATAAAAAATGAGGGAAATCTGATGATTTATAATGAAATTTCTATCAACAATCGCATTAAATGCTCGCCGATTAAGTGAAAACTTAACACATCTGCCGGTAAAGAAGAAATCTATCTTCTCACCATCAATCAAGGGTAATCTGCATGATATTCAATTTGTTGCAATACCCCCAAAGCATTACTTCTCAGTTGGATGAAGAATCTCTTGCCGGTGGAGTAATACTTTGTTCTACCGGTGAAGAAATAGTCTCATCAACATTCTGATATGTCTTCCTAATCCATTGTTTTGAAAATTCTTGCTTTACCTCATGTACCTTTTCTTTGCCTTTCAAACTGGATCCTTTATTATTTGCCGGTGAAGTCTTGCTTCTACAAAATTTTGAAATATGTCCACTTTTGTTACAAGCATAACAAGTCACATTATTCCTCTGAATAGCTTTTCCATATCCTATGCCAGTTTGTGTTCTGCATTGATTAGATAAGTGCCCAAATCTTCCACAAACATAACATTTCACATTCATTATGTAGTTTTCAGAATTATGACCAACTTTGTTGCATTTGGAACATTGACCGGTGGGTGCATTAATGTTCTGATTATTTCTAGATCTACACTGATTTTCTCTATGACCATACTTGTTACATTTAAAGCATTTCCCATTAAATTTATAAGCATTAGGTTGTCTTACCGGTTTACTGTGATCATGATTGTTTGCTGTACCGAAACTTTCTCCAACTTCAAATCCAAGTCCATTAGTATCTCCATTTGGTTTCTGACTTTTTAGCATATCATCAAGTTCCTCTGAACTTTTCTTGAATTTCTCTTTGTGTTGATTTACAGTAGTCAATTCATTTTCCAGAATTCCTTTTTGTCTCATAAGCTCAGTTTTATCATGTTGCATGTGAATCAGGTTTGTCTTCAACATATCATTTTCATGACTGAGTCTTAGATTTTCATTTCCAACATCATTGAGTCTCCTAGTCAAGTCATCTTCATTCTTCTTCCTATCTTTACAAAACCTCATAGTCATATCTTGCATTTTATTCTTCATAGTACTATTTTCTTGTCTCAACTTGTTCACAAGTTCATTAAGAGTTTCCTTTTCATCATTATCATTCTGCATCTTCTCATGAAGTTCTTTTCTCTTATTTCAAGCTATATAAAGATTATACTGAAGTCCTTGAATGAATTCTTGTGCAGTCCTTAGATCATCTTCAAGTTTGATATTCTTCAACTTCTTTGCATCATAGTCTACAAGAGCTCCTTCCAATTGTTTTCTTAAGTTCTCCATTTGTACCGGTGTCAGAATCTTCCTCAAGCTATTAGGCTTTTTAAAATAGAGGCCCAAGCTCTGATACCAATTGTTAGGATTAATGAAAGTCCCAAAGATATTGAGGGGGGGGGGGTGAATCAATATCTAACCGGTTTGTAGAATATTTAAACTTATTAAGATCTTTGCATCCCAAAACAGTGTACCGGTAAATAAGAATTAATGCAGTAAACAGGAACAATAAAGACAACATAGAAAACACACCATAACACAAGATGTTTAACGAGGAAACTCGGTGTGGGAAAAACCTCGGTGGGATTTGTGACCCACAATATTCACTCACTGGCCAATGAATAAATATTACTTACAATGAGGGGCCTGCACATGCAGGAAGACCAACTGCCTAGAGCTCACTACTCAATAAGAGTCACACTGACTACAAAAGTGGATTATGAAAACCAATACAATGTACTACTTCAAATCAGAATCAACTATGCCAGGTTCAGTAACGGTTTAAGCTTATTCTATAACCAAAACCTTCAGTAACGGTTTAAGCTTATTCTATAACCAAAACCTTCACTGTCAACTATATCTCCTTATACAAAATATCATCCATATATTCTCTCCATGCATACTACCTTCTACTACAAATGACCTATAAGATCTCATACATATATATGAGTCTTTTACAATATGCCATGTTGGCTTTACAAAAGATAATTACATTTAAAATACAATAAACAAAAGTTTATTCCCTGTCGTCTGGGGTGCCGGTATGCATTGTTGCCGTTGTTGGTGAAGTGTTTGCTGGTGTATGTAGATGTCTATGCTGGTGTCAGTGCCTGTCGGTGGCTTACCAGATGAATGCCAAAATCTTGCCAGATGGTTGCCATCAATGACAACACCAACTATTCTCATAAGAGTGTATAATGCCAACAAATAACACACTGCAAACTAAGGCGGTCAATAACACAACATGTTGTTGACATGAGATGCTGATGTAACATATGAGGCACGGTGGTTGATAACACTTGTGTTATTGACACATCATATTAACCCTCATGTTATATGAATTTGCAAAACTATGAAGAAGCAGCTAACTCTGTTGAGACTGATAACACGACATGTTATCGGTATTGACCAACACAAAATGTTAGTTACACTGAATTCCTAGAACTGCTCCCTGTAAAGGTTGGCACAAAAATTGCCAACAGTGACATATGACGTATTAGGTTTACCAATTTATTTAACAAAATAGAATTCTTTACACTAAATAATCAAGGCGAATTAAGATATTTGATTCACAATTTAATAATGACATATTTTATTCTAAAAATATTTAATTCACAGTTTTTGTATTTAAGATATTTAAATTTAAATTTTTAAAATCATAGAAATAGATACATATATGAAATGAAAGAGGAAATAAAACCCTAAACAAATCTTTGAGAGAAAGCAAAGAAGAAATAAATAAACATAAAAACTTTAATGTAGAATAAATAAACCTTAGGGCCAAAGCCTATGTAGTCTCTTTATCACATACATATCTTTTCATAGATTTATAAAGAATATTTAGACAAAAATCTACACTACATCATTATATAAGTGTTGAACTTCTTTATTTTTATTTTTATTTGTACAAAGAATACTTTCATAAATATTATGTGTTACTCTTAGTTCAATATACATTTACTATAAGTAAAAACAATAATTATTTTCTCAAAAGGAAAAATTCTTTTTTTTGTTTGGTAACATCAGTATTTTATTAATATTATATCAAAAAGATTACAATGATATACTTTTTCGTTTACTGTCTCTGTGAGAGAAAAAATACAAAGCCAAAAGAGTAACCCTGCCCTGTCATCCTTACAGACATCTTCACATTAACACAAAAATTCACCCAGTGATAAACATTCATCTACGACCCTCCCCCACTACATACATACCATTACACCCCTCGAAAGCCCAACACCAAGCAATTGAGGTAACTCTACGAGAAAGACCAGTGTTCTGTAATACTCCAACCATCAAATATTTATATTCTACACTATACATCACACACCACCCTGCATATACACCAAATGGACTAAACCCTAACCACCAAAATCAAAATTTACAAGCCGAAACAAAGCAATTACAAAAAATTTACAAAGGACTACACCCTGAGAGATGATCATATCATAATTTGTTTACATAGAGAGAGAAGTGGACCCAAACGACATTAGTTGTTCTGGCAAAACCAGAATAAACAAAGGTATGTAGAGAAAACCATGTAGAGTCGGTAACATTGAGGCCCTCCACATTCATTGCACCCTTGTCCTTCTTCCTTGTTGCCTCCTCCTTCGCCGCACGCCATTGTTGCCACCCGCATCCTCCACCACCACCAACACCCTACTACCCATATATTACCTCTGTCAAAGGAGGTTCTTCAAAGAGTCCCAGACAATTAAGGCCTCAACATGACATTCATCCCTATTAAACTCCATTGGCCATCACATGAATGAGACAAGCTCATGCAGCTCTACCAACACCGGGTCCTCCACACCCTCACTGACAACAAATCCCACCCCTAGACTTGCCCATTTGAGCACAAAATCCAGACCCACCTGCTACTCATCATCAAGAATAGACCTCACCACCCACAATACATTGCATGTAGAATCCCCCAATTCCATATCCCATGCTACCACCATGGTAACCACGTCCATGTTTGATCAAAATATATGTTTTAGCTCTTAAAAAACCTTCCCCAATAACATCTTCATCAAATAGATGAATTCATCATCCTTAAGCTTAAAAAGCTGCTTCATTCTCAATGATGACACTAACCCAAAGAAGGCAGCTTGGGATCTATTAGTACTATAAGGGAAAATTAACCTCCATTATGTCGCCACCACCCAAGATTGTAGCAGACACAATTGCGAATGAAATGATACACCCTGACCACCAATATATTACCTTCCACACAAGCCAGGTCACATCAAAATATTACTCACCTTACATCCTCATAAATGTCACAATTATGAAACCAAGAGCCTCCTCAAAATCCATCAAGGGGAATGATACACAAATCTTCTATACGTAGCTCCTCGATACCTTCGAAATCAACTGCCCACTTTGCCAAGGTGTTTGCTACATCATTAGTTGATCGCCTAACATGCCACACTTGGTAATGTCATATCGAATCCAACTCACTTCAAATTGTAGAGATCATCCTATTCAGATGCCATGATTGACAAATCTTTGATATTATTTGCATTTATGATGATTAATGAATCACATTTCAAATGTAGCTTGGAAAAGCCCATATTTTTCCCAAAAGGAATTATAGTTAATGTCGCCATTGGCTCCGTTATGTTATTTGCTACATCCTCAACCCTTTGTGCTCCAAATGCCAAAATATTACCCTGCCAATCCTGTGCCACAAATCCAATGCCTGACGGTCCCGGGTTGCCTTTCGAGGCCTTGTCAAAATTTATTTTAATCCAATCATCCTCTGGTCTACTTTAGACTTCTTTCACTTGCCTATCACTATTTGGATTCTCCCGATGATGCCCATTCACAGGCCTAATTTTAATACTGGGCCACTTCCTCTGAATGATCTCATCAAAATTAGACATGACTACATTAGGACGCACCTTTTGTGAAATTGTTGTGCTGACAATCTCTTCAATTAAGTGATTTATGCAAAAACAGAGCCTCTTTGGATTCTTGCTTATCCTAAAATATTCTTCTATTATGTTCTTTCCAAATTTCCCAAACCACAGATGATGGGCAAAAATCCTAGACAAACAATAAGAGCAATTCTTTATTCACCTTTGGCTAACCCAGGAAAAGCTATTTCAAATTTTCTGGGGACCCTACCATTCCAATTTTTGTCGTCTCATAGACCAACAATGTGAGGCAACATCACAATGCAATAACAAATGATCCACATTTTCCTCATGTTTACCAAACATAACACACTTTGTTGGTCCTATGAATCCCAATATTTTCCTCCATTCACCTGTTAAAATGATTGGTTTGATGATGATTGTAATGAATAACTTCATCATATGTTGTTATTAACGAAACACATACACACACATATGTTCATATTGTCTACCTTTGTGACTTCAAAGTTGTTTATACTACAACCGATATACTAGAAGTTTATATCTAATTGGCATATACATGGTGACAACCGGTATATACATAGAGACAACCAGTAGATATACATAACTTGATATCAACTTGAAGATCCAACAAAGATTATCAAAGGAGCATCAAAGGATAAACAGTTTATATGTTTAACTCCAACCAGTATTGTTGTTCCAACTAGTATTCATTGATTATGTGATGAGTTATCCTCACCGACACTTTTTGGCGGTATTTTTGTGATGAGTTATGATTGTTTGACGAGATACACTGCACCTAGGAAATTGTGATATGATTTCTAGAGGCCGACATGCCGACATGAAATCTAAAAGTCTATATATTGACATAACAATGAATTATTTTGTATGAGCGAAGGAGATATGTTATGAGATTATTTGTGCGAAGACAGAAGTGTTAAGTTGCAGAGTATGTTGGCAATGAAGTGTTGAGTGCACAAAAGAGGATCTATTCAAGCAAGTTGTGCCACTACTAGATCACACCACCAGTTGTTTTCTAGTCACTGCAACCGTCTAATCCCCCAACCGGGTAAGCTCTAACAAGCTTCATTGTACAAATCCTCTAACCAGGTGATCCATTAGTTTGGATTCAGGAATCCTCTACTGAGGTTACTTCTAACCAGGTACTACCTTTTACAGTGTGTAGCTTTTAACTAAGCTTTGGGATCTT
Source organism: Cryptomeria japonica (assembly GCF_030272615.1). Lineage (NCBI taxonomy): Eukaryota > Viridiplantae > Streptophyta > Pinopsida > Cupressales > Cupressaceae > Cryptomeria > Cryptomeria japonica. Next base: position 675,870,795 of record NC_081408.1, on the reverse strand, counting down.
TAACAGGATTTGCTCCTAGTAGAGCAAATTTTTGTAGACCTTAACCAGTCAGTTATCTATTACTACAGATAGTTAACTTGTGAGTACCATCTCATCGTGGTTTTTCCCATTTGGGTTTTCCATGTATAAACACTTGTGTTATGGTGGATGTTTCACTTATTGTGGATGTTGTTATATCATTTTGGATTGCATGCATATTGTTTTACAAACTTGTTAAGTATATCTACCGGTCAATATTTAAAGTAGTATTGTTTTTGGTGTCACTTATTCACCCCCCCCCCCTCTCAGTTCTTTACAAGTCCATCAATTGGTATAAGAGCCTAACTTCTTTAAAGCCTAATCACTTGGAAGGAAACCCTAAAGCCACCATAGGGGATATGAGCTACTTTGAGATGGCTAGAGAGCTTGAGGCTAGTAGGAATGAGCTTGAAACCCTAAGGGTCAAACTGAAAGCTTCTCAAGTCAAAAGGAGAGAGCTAACTGAACAAATGTTAGAAATATCTGATAATAATTCTTCAGATGAGGCCAATATTGATGCTTTAGCTGGGGAAGTTGAAAAACTAAACAACAAAAAGCTAAATCTGAGGAGAGAGCTAGAAGGCCTAACTATTCGCATGAGTCGAGAACTGGAAGCCAGGAGAACTGTTGAAGATCTCATCAAGGAAAGAGATCATGTGATTACCAAGATCAAGTGAGAGAATGCTACTTTGCATGAGCATTTGAATGCAAAGAAAGAAGAAAAAGAGAACATACATCTAGATCTTGAATTGGCATCATCTCTGAGAGAGAACCTGTCAAAACATAATGAAGATCTCACCAGACAACTCACTAAAGCAAATGGGAAACTCGAAAAGTTCAACAAATGTTCTACCTTTCTAGAAGAGAAAATTCAATCACAAAGGATGAAAGGTGATACCTCTGGACTTGGTTTTCACACATCTAAAAAAGGAGAATCTTCTGGTACCAAGAGCAACACTCATAAGCACAAAACTGCTCCTAAGGCTAAAAAGTCTACCGGTAAGAAGGTTTATAAACCTGTTTGCTTTGTTTTCCATAAACTTGGTCATACTGCAAATGTATGTAGAAACAAACCTAATGGAAATGCAAGCTACAATACAAATACTAGGTATATATCCAATAAATTTGAAGGTCATTGCTTCACATGCAAAATGTATGGACATACAACAATTGAATGCAGATATGGAGAAAATAATCCAGTACCACATATGAAACCAAGACCAAATGGTAACTGGATGAGAAATTATGATAATTGGGGTAACATGGACTGGCAAAGACCCTATGTCAACCGGTTTAGTCCATTTGAGATGAAAAAGGTAACAAATGTCATTTTCACCATCTGTAACAATTTTGGTCATGTGGCTATGAATTCTAGAAGGAGAATTGGAAGAGACAATGTAGGACCTTGGAGATTATCTGGAATGGCCAGCTATCATTATCATAAACCGGGACACATGGAAAAGTTTTATAGATCAAGAGAGATCAAACTGGTTAGTCCTTCTAAAGATCAGAAAGGCAAGTAGAAGGTCAATATTTAAGAAACTAGAGAAGAAATAAATCAAATATGGAAGAAGAAGAGTGATGATTTACCTGGAGAAGAAACTAATCCTTCACCTAGTGTGGAGAATCTTGCACCGGTGAACTAAGCTTTTCAATATGGCTAAGGGAAGCATAGCGGTAAATCTACTTCTGGACCCCTTGAAAAGAATGAGTGGTAAGAGAATTTGAATGCATGAAATTCTGATAACTTTTTGTCAATCGGTTATCAATCGATTTTACATCTATCAATATTGTACGTATCATTAAGCAATGTAATTAGGGTTTGTAACCTTAATGGGTGAGCAGTTAATGTAGTAGGTAAAAAGGATAAAAGTGAGTTTCACTTTGTTATTTTTACCCTAATGCATTTGAGAAAGAATTTTTGAGCACTTGCAGAGCTAAGAAAAGATTGTTAGCTGATTTTAGTCGAAGTTGTATCGTGATTTGAGTAATCAAGCTAGTTTGAAGGTTGGTGAAGACTGAACTGGTGTGCACTTGAGTATTCAACCAGTAAATGAGGCAGCACGCATAAAATAAGGTATTTCTTTGAAAAATCCTACTTTGAATCTAGTCTATCTGAAATGACATCATCTTCTAAACCTATAGAGAAATTGTTGATCACATTTGAGCCTATGGAAGTTGTAAAGTTGGAACAAATTGTGTCTTATAATTCTTTATCACAAGTTCCTAGTGGTATCGTAGTGAAAGGAGATTTGTCTAGCAACATTGATTACAAAATAGAGGATTTAGGATCATTGTCGATATATTCTCAGTTGAAATCCCTTTGCGGTGAAAACAAAAAGACTCAACTCGAGTATATTAGGGTTTATGAGAGAGGTTTTCATAATGCAGCTTATTTTCTTGAAGATTTTGAAGAGGAACATACCCAAATTATTCTGAGTTATGTTCATGGGGAAAATATGTATTTAGAAAGGACTCACACTATAACCAAGGAGACTATTGAAGCTGTAACTGGGTTTTACTCAACCGGTGAAGTACCTAAGCTGAGGCAAATTTCAAAAGAGACAGTAAACACTTTAACCGGATCAACCTCTGATGGGCATGCTTTTTTCTGTCAATAACATCAAGGACCCAACGGTTAAGTTGGCAGCTATGGTTATAGGCTACCAGATATTCTATTCTAGCAGAATGAATAGTGTACCATTTGCAATAGTGCATATTGCTTATAAAATGATAGCTAAAAATGCTAACTATGACCTATGTGAGGCCATAAGGAGCCAATTAATGTTGAATCTTCAGTCTATCAAGAAGGACAATAGTGGGCATGTGCACAAAGATGGTGGTCAGAAAAGTGGACACCACCCCAAAAAACTTGGAAAAACAGGTAGCGCGTACGCGGTTTTAAAATTTCAAATTCTCGCGTACGCGCTTAGGTTTGTTCTTCTCGAGCCTAGAAAAGGTAGCGCATACACGCTGCTTTTAGGAAAATGAGTGCGTACGCGCTACACCTAGGAAAATTAGCGTGTACGCGCTGCTTATAGGAAAATGAGCGTGTACGCGCTAATAATCCAAATAAATTCGCATATGCGGTGCCTGGTAAAAACGGTTTTTAAAAAAAATTGGGTCTCATTTACCCGTAAGCACATTTTTTACTTTGTTTTTTCCCCATTTTCTAACCTAAACCACGAACGGGGTGCTAAATTTGTCCTCCAAGCTATGGATCAAGGTTAGTTTTTGTTTATTTTTGTCTTTATTTTTTGTTTATGCAATTTGTTTTACATTTTGAATTTAATTTCATTAATTTTGATTAGGTTTTTTCATTTTTTGTTTCAAAAACTAGATTCTTCTAATCCAGAACAAGAACAACCAAATGCACCTCCTGAAAACCCACAAGAACAACCAAATGTACCTCCTGAAAACACACAAGAACAACCCCCAATTCCTCCTTTTGATCGCACAGCCAAAACACATGAAGAATTAATTAATCAGTTAGGACAAAATACATCTAAAATCAATAGACTGATTGTAAAATTGAAAACTTCTGAACTTGACCATCATCAACCCCTCACCACTAGCCTAGAAACATTAGCTAGTGGTGCCATAGCTGTTTCCAGAGAAATTACCAAATGGGGAAGATTTAGGGATAGGTGTCGTCAATTCTATGCCAATGGGCTATCATATGATGGAGTAAAAAACAAAAATATTTGTAAACAACAAATATGTGCCCTTTTTGTTGATCCCAAAATTGGTCAATCATCACCTCTTAATGCAAAGAGGTTTCCCATACATTGGTGTACCAATGTGCAGATGAAGAATCTTTTTTTGGCAGAGGTGGTGGATGGTCTTTGATGATCCACCTTGTAATAATTATGAGGTGCCATTATATTTTTTGAGAAAAATATATTGTGAGTTTGTGCTCAATGCACACCCAAATTATTTTGACATGAGAGAGTTTCATGGTAGAGGTGGTGGCTCTACCCGAGATAGACCTGGAGCCCGTAGGTGATTAGCCGTAGAGAGACGCTGCCCCCTAGCACCCAAACCCAAGGTGCATCAGGCTGTCCCATTAGAGCTGAAAGAGTCGATGGAGCTATAGACTCTTCAGGCGGCCACAACATTGACTGGTACCATCATCCAGCATGGGACATCATTAGCACACCCTATTGTATTGAATGATGAGTCGTTAGAGGGCAATAGAGAGCCCATCGAGCATATGTGTGTCAGTTGCTTGGGGATATGCTCGGGGATAGATGATGCAGTCGGTGTAGATGGATACTCATATCATCTATGCAGGATTTGTGGTTGTAGATGTCAGGCCCACACGGTTGAGGATGTCGCGTTGACAGATGAGTTGATGGACATGGTGTTTGCCCATGAGCCACAAACACAGGTGTGTTGATTTGAATTCATAACATTTTATTTATCAGTCACTTTAATTTTGTAATTACATAAATGAATTTTCATTTATACATTGATTTAAATTGAGACAAATAATATGCATTTCAGGATGCAGCAGCGGTATCCCATACACCTCCCCCAGTTACCACAGCTGCAACTTCGATGCCTGAGGTATAAATTTTGTAACATGTTAAAATAGAATAGTACACTTTGAATTCAAAAAAATACAAGATATGCTAACTATCTTTAATGCTTGGTCCAATTTCTGGTTTATAGGTGTTGACAGGGGACGAAATGTCCCAGATTGATGACATCACGCTCTCAATGATCGATTTTGGCCTACAAGGCTATACGGTATGATATTTTGTACAACTCTTTTTATGTATTGTTTTGATGGAATATGAAAGTCATTTCATTTTAGATTTTTAAAATTATGTTTAATTTATTATCTGTACTAATATCTCATGTTAATTTTGTGTTTTTAGGGTACCCCCTCTGCGTCTAGGGCTCGTCCTAAGAAAAGGAATTCCTCGAAGACACCAAAACGTGTGAAGAAGGTAATTGAACACATTTTTAGTTGTACAATTGTTTGAAAATGTTGAAATCAAGTATTAGTTGTGGTTTGTAGATTGATTAGTGTTTTTTGTCTATTTTACATGTATAGTGGCCATTGAGCTTTGTGGATATGTTGAATGCACCTGATTCGCCCGCGGATCAAGAGAGGGCAGAGGTATGTATCTCTACTTTATTTTCTTGATTTCATCATTATATGCATGCATAAATGTGAACTTGTGATATATTATAATCTTATAATTTTTCATACAGGAAATATCCATACCTATTTCGTCAATAGCGACCCCTCCTCCTTGCACTGGAGAAGCATCTCAGGATCCATTACACTTTTGTTTGATATGTAAAATTAATTGTTTTCAACCTTCAATACTTATCATTATATTAATTGTATTTAATCTTTGTACATTTTTTGTGTAGGTAATAGCGTCAGTTTCTACATCGATGGTGAGCCATAATCAGTCCATTGGAGAAGCATCTCAGGCACAGGTATGTCATTGTTCTCTATATTATAGCTTTTAGGTGTTTTTGATATATTTGTGTTAGTACATTGTATTAATTGTACATTTAATCTACAATAGACTCCTTTGCGGTATGGCCATAACGTGGATCAATTTAAGTATGTCTTCAAAAAAACTCCTAAGAGTGACAAGGAGAGGAGAGCAAAGACATTAGCTCCTGGATCAGCCGATGAGGTAAGCTACATTTCAATTGCAAAGGAATTAAATTTAAATGCATAGTTGTGATGTTAATTGTGAACTATTTTCTATAAAAGAATTCTAACTTGGCTTTTGAATTGTGGTTTTGCAGCCATCTATAGAGCCGCGTACTGCACCGAAGAGGCTTGATTTTGATGATCCACCATAAGTTTAGGATCATATAGTGTTAGTTTTGGTCATAGAATGACCAATACATGTAGATATATTCTACATTTTTATTGTATATCAATTTAGACATGGCATATGCCACATTTTTGTAATACTTGTATTGACTTGACAGACATGCCTTTTTTTATATATATAAATATCAATATTCGATCCAATAAATGTGTAATGAGTTCAATATTTTGTATTCGTTGTATTTTGTGGTTGTCCTTTTATAAATTTAAATGAATATTTGCATATGTAATCAACAATATGAATATAAACAACAAAAATATATGATATAAAGCATTGCAATCATGGAATATGATTTGATAAAATTTCTAAAATGTTGAATTAACCCTACAAAACTCCTTGTATTCGGTTCATTATTGTGTATTTGTTGTATTTGGTGGCTTCCCTTTTATAAATTTAAATGAATATTTGCATATGTAATTAACAATATAAATATAAACAACAAAAATCGACAATATGAATATAAACAACAATGTGTTTGGTGCGAGAGCACCCTCACGCTCGCAATGGTCAAATTTGATGAACTATTTCTTCCAATCCATGACACATACGGTCGATCTGTTTGATCCCGTGGGGTCGTGTGAGGCTCCTCTACAATGGCCTTTCTCAGTTTTCGACGACTCGAAGCCATTTTCAATTAGTAGCATTTTTTCGCCCTCTCAAAAAACTGTTAGTTGCTTGCAAGGAAATGTTGCAAGATTGGCTAGAATTGATTATGTTCCTCATGTGCACAAACCGACATCGTGAGCACATCTAGGTGGGCATGTTTACGCTAGGCATGGCCCTATCGTGCATCCCAAAGCACTAGAAAGTCGAGAGTCATACCCTACCGGTGAGATCTCTCAAGTGCCCTGAGTCCAAAAAATTGTCAAAATTTGACGAACTGTTTCTTCCAATCCACAACACATACGGTCTATTTGTTTGATCTCATGGGGTTCCGTGAGGCTCCTCTACAATTTCCTATCTTGGTTTTCGACGACTTGGAGTCATTTTCAATTAGTAGCATTTTTTTGCTTGCTCAAAAAACCGTCAGTTGCTTGCAAGGAAAAGTTGCAAGATTGGCTAGAATTGATTATGTTCCTCGTGTGCACAAACCAACATCACAAGCACATCCAGGTGGGCATGTTTATGCTAGGCATGGCCCTGTCGTACATCCCAAAGCACCAGAACATCGAGAGTCATACCCTACTGGTGAGATCTCTCAAGTGCCCTGAGTCCAAAAAATTATCAAAATTTGATGAACTATTTCTTCCAATCCACGACACATACGGTCAATCTGTTTGATCCCATGGGGTCGTGTGAGGCTCCTCTACAATGACCTATCTTGGTTTTCGACGACTAGGAGCCATTTTCAATTAGTAGCATTTTTTCGCCTGCTCAAAAAATCGTCAGTTGCTTGCAAGGAAAAGTTGCAAGATTGGCTAGAATTGATTATGTTCCTCGTGTGCACAAATAGACATCTCGAGTGTGTCTGGGTGGGTAGGTTTACGCTAGGCATGGCCCTGTCATGCATCCCAAAGAACCAGAACGTCGAGAGTCATACCCTACCGACGCAATGTAGAAGTTGCTTGACAACTTTTTTGACAATTTTTTTGACAACAATGACAATTTTTGCTCAAATTGTATCTAGTCTCAATCTATGACCCCTATGACCCAATAATGACTCAAATAATTATCCATGATTATACAAGAAACAAGAATGCTCATGATTGACCAGGGACACATCACATATACTCAAAACATAGTCACAAAACATTGACACACAAAATAGTCACAAAACATTGTCACATATTATTCAAAAATTTTCCTCTAAATATGGTCAAATCAGCTCTTGGCTATTTGATTATATAAAAAATTGTCTTACAAATAATCTCATGGGCTTTTATACAAAATTTGGCATTACAATATATGTGATTCAGCTCATCACCATTTTAATATACAAATCATCTCATGGGCTTTTATACAAAATTTGGCATTACAATATGTGCGATTCAACTCATCGCCATTTTAATATACAAAACTTGGCATGTACATATGTACAAATCAGCTCATTGCCACTTAAATATACAAAATTATGCCCCTAAACATGTAAAAATCAGCTCATGGGCATTTATATATATACAAAAAACGAATATAGAACAATTCGTCGACGATTTATACAAAATTCTCAAAATCATTCTACTATGAATTGTAGAATCAATCAAGTGAGCTTTCAGGATCGGCTCTAACCCGTATTGTGTCAAGTATTTCCTCGTGGTTAGATTCACAAACTTTCCATAAAATCTTGTTATGAGGTCTACCATGATACTTCATCAAATGAATATTTGTTGCAACAACAAGGTTAGAGAAATGAAGAATATGTCTGTGTGTTTCAAAGTCCTCGAACAACCAAACATCAGAATTCTTGATAGTGTATCTCCGAAGCCATGTTCTTGTCACGACAATAGACCCTATTGGGTACTCAATACCCTCTCCATCAATGATTGTGGTTGTCAATTTTCTTTTAGGCTCAACACAACAACACAAATAGTATTATGTTCCTTCTTCATTGTTCTCTTTTGCAACAACTGCATACACATGACCTACATTTTATAAAGTGTTAATTAATACCAAAAATAAAGTATGATGTACAACAAAATGAACCAAAAAGAATACTTGCAAAAAAATTAACTCAAAAAATCACCTGAATCCACTAGGTTGGATACATGGTCAAAATCCACTGATGTCTCCATCTGGCTCAATTGTAGTGCTTTGGGAATTTGATATGAATCAATGGGAACCAACGGTCTACAAGACCATTTGTCAACCCACTCTTCGGATTCACATTCTTCCCACAAACAATACATGCATGAAGAGCAAAAACATACCATCTGTCTCATATAAATTACTAGTGAACTTGAATTTGAACTCATAAATGAGTGCATGTCACTCGATCCTACAACTATACAACAATCTAGATAGTTTTCAATGTTAGATTCAGTAATCAACCAAAAATATCTATGAACCAATGACGTACCTGGATTACCTAGACCCATCGTAGACTTACACCATCGCGCAATTATTTTTGCATCTACCAACTCAACACCACCTTCGTACTTCAATTCTTCCTTGGCTAGGGCTCTTTTCACACATGCTCCTACACCATCGTGCTCTCCCTTACCATGTCCAGGCTCAGTGAAATTTCAAAAATGTTGTACACCGCTTGTCACATGCATCCTTGTCAGCCAATAAAACATCCTTGCATTCTTGAATTGTGCGGTGCAATTATCTGACCATATTAAGTGTCGGTTGTATCATATGTTCCTTTTCCTTAAACTATCATAGAAAACTTTAAAGCATCCTTGTACAAACTCTGATGAATGAGTATGATCATCACTTATGTAGAAGTGATACTCTTTTACAACCTTTCTATCTTCCTCTGTGCTATCATCTACATGCATGAATGCTATGTGTACAAAAATAGAAACTTATGTAGAGGGATAATACATGGATTGCACTTCATTTTGAGGTTGTAGTGTATAATTTTCAGCGAAATCAACGATAGAGACAATGGTGCCAAGAGAAAATGTGTCCTTACACAACTTGAATTGCTCATCTAACCATCGAGCTCTATGTGTATGCATTATGTACTCATAAACTAGTTTCTCTTGAAACATTTTCATAAATTGAGCTACACATATATCATTTTTCACTAGCTCACATCTCTTCAAATCTTTTTCATCTTTAACTCCATATGTGACTGTCTTGTATTTTCCAAAAGAAACTAGTTTCGTACCAATTTCATGTGTGCTCTCCAAATGTATGCATCTTGGTAAACGTTACAAACCACCACATATAGCACAAGAACCTTCCAAACAAGGCATCTTAGAATAAATGCAACCATCATGTCTATTACATAACACACTTGAAATAAATTATCTTGCCGACTTAGGAGGTGCTTGTATATTACATTCTTGCAAAGCATCGTTAGTGTGCAAAGTAGAACAAATATGACGAAAAATATCATAATGCATGGAAAATTTAATATGCATCCTACAACAACACGTGGTGCGTACATGATTAATCTTAATATAAAAAGGTTTTGCCATTTCAAAAAATCTTTGAGAAATTTTTATTTGAGGAAACTTTTGAAGGAATCTTTCATAAAATTTAGTTTGAGTCATATCCAAATAGTGTTTCATATGTGGCTCACAATTTTTAGACCCAATTTGCCTTCTAATAACATCTCTTTGGTTGGGCGATACTCTTGTGTTGTCATGCCAAAAATTTTCAATTAATGTTTTTAGTGCATCTACAACAACCTTGTCTTTGCGTGGTAGTCTACCCGAGAATGCCCAAAGAGAATTATTGTTAGGTTCCTCTATTTGTTCTCACCTCTTTAATGCTTTACTTAATTTTGTTCTACTAACGTTTAATGACTTACTTGTTTTGCTTATCAAACGATCTTTTTTTATTTTCTTGCTCATTATGGTTGATGTAATAACTCATCGAGTAGCATTAGAATCTTTACTACGTGATTTTGAACCAATAGATTGATATGCATCAAATAGATTTCTAACAATAGTTCTTTCACTGTTACTTTTAGATGATCTTAGGCCTAGAATTTTCATTCTCTCTAAAATTCAAATTTTTAATCATTTGAACAATTAATTGACATCTTGCGGTTTGATTTAAGTTTTTAAAATAGTTTTGCCATATTCTTTAAACCATTCTCCTACAAGTTCGTTCATTCATTTTATTGGGCATTGACTTCAATATATTCTCATCAATGTCAATTAGATAGTTTGGTTTCCTACGAATGATTCTAGGAGGTGTTAACATTGGTGTATTATGTACATTCAATTCATCAAGTAGAGAAGGTGTAATATGTTCATCATTTAATTTATTATTCAATGCGGTATCTTCTTCAATTGCATTAGGTTCAAATGGTAAATTATCAAATGTTTCTTCTTCAATTGCATTAGGTTCAAACAGTAAATTATCAAATGTTTCTTCTTCAATTGCATTAGGTGCATTATATTCATTTGGTAAATTGAATTGAGATGTTGAGGTTGACATACCTTCTTCTCCCATTGTTCTTATGTCACAATTTCTTCATACGTTGCCTTTGTCTTTCCTTTTGAGCCTCTCGTTGTTCCATCGTTCCTCACTTGTTCTTTCCCATGGTTGAGATCGGTTGACCTAAATAGAATCATATTACATATATATGTAAAGAAAAGTTCATAAATAAATAAATAACCATAAATATGCATCTTATCACTATTTTTTGGAATCAAACTATTAAACAATCACAATTGAATCATTTGCAACCATGCAAAAACAAAAAACTACTAAAAACAACAATTCAATCATTTGAAATCATGCATAAACAAAAAATTCACTTACTTTTATGTATACAACAGTGATAGAAGTGCAGACATAGTTCCAGTGGGGCCTTCAATGTCCTCAAAAACTTCTTATGAGGATGTTGAGGCTCTTGGGCAACTAAAACTATGTCTATAAATTGTGTACGTGCTACATTGATAACTACGTATGCGCTGTTAGACCATAAAATGTTGACAAGCCCAACGGTATTCTTTTTTCCCATACTGGGCTGATAAGTAGCGCATACATGCTACTAGGCCTAAAAATGTTATCCCAGGGTATCAAATAATGGGAATAGTACCCCGTACGCGCTTATGAGTAATAAGTACCGCGTACATTGTACTAAGGCTTAAAAAAGTAGAGGTAGAGGGAAGGAGAGAGAGAGAGAGAGAGAGAGAGAGAGAGAGAGAGAGAGAGAGAGAGAGAGAGAGAGAGAGGGAGGGAGAGGGAGAGAGGGAGAGGAGGGAGAGAGAGGGAGAGAGGGAGAGGAGAGGGGAGAGGGAGAGAGGGAGAGGAGAGAGGAGAGGGAGAGGGAGAGAGAGGGAGAGGAGAGGGGAGAGGGAGAGGGAGAGAGAGGGAGAGAGGGAGAGAACATGGGGGAAGGGAGAGGTAGAGGGAGGGAGAGTAGAGAGAGAGAGAGAGAGAGAGAGAGGAGGGGGGGGTGGGAGAGGGAGAGAGAGGGAGAGGAGAGGGGAGAGGGAGAGAGAGGGAGAGAGGGAGAGAACATGGGGGGAAGGGAGAGGTAGAGGGAGGGAGAGAGGGAGAGGAGAGAAGAGGGGGTGGGAAGGTAGAGAGAGAGAGAGAGAGAGAGAGAGAGAGAGAGAGAGAGAGAGAGAGAGAGAGGGAAGGAGAGAGAGAGAGAGAGAGAGAGAGAGAGAGAGAGAGAGAGAGAGAGAGAGGTCTTAAGGGGTCATATAGTGGGCTAATAAAATGATATATTAAATTTAAAGTAATGAATAGAACATCATACAATGAGACTCCAAGCGAACAAACAACGAGGCTTCACTAAAAAGCAAGTGTAAGAGCTTGACCTAACCCTAAGAGTACTGCCTAAGTTCTAAAACATATGATGCTATTAAATTTGCAAGGTTATAAGACTGAGATCGATTGTGACTATAGGAATTACACACTTGATTTCTTTCATGGGTATGTACCGTTCCAAGTTGTTTGACAAGTGATGATCATCATATACTACCACTGCCATGCATAAAACAAACTTTAATTTCTTTAGGTGACAAGCATTGTGTAACAACATGGGAACTCTCAATACCCACCACTATCATTCTACAGGACATCATCTATGTTACTCTCCCTCTTTCTCTTCCTACTTGTTGTTTTCTTCTGAAAAACATATTATAGGTAGAGAGAGAGGGAGAGAGAGGGAGAGAGAGATGGGGGAGAGAAGGTAGAGAGAGGTAGAGGGAGGGAGAGGGAGAGAGAAGAGGGGGTGGGATAGAAGAAGGGAGATGGAGAGAGAGAGAGAGAGAGGGGAAGGTAGAGAGAGGGAGAGAGGTAGAGGGAGGGAGAGGGAGAGAGGGAGAGGGAGAGGGGGAGAGTAGGGGGGAGGGAAACAGGAGTGGTCTTAAGCGGTCACAGGATACCATATGACCTCTTAGGAAATAATACGACCTCTAATGACACGTAAGGGGTCATATGGTTGGCTAATAAAATGATATATTAAATTTAAAGTTATGAATAGAACATCATACAACGAGACTCCAAGCGAACAAACAACGAGGCTTCACTAAAAAGCAAGTGTAAGAGCTTGACCTAACCCTAAGAGTACTGCCTAAGTTCTAAAACATATGATGCTATTAAATTTGCAAGGTTATAAGACTGATCTCGATTGTGACTATAGGAATTACACACTTGATTTCTTTCATGGGTATGTATCGTTCCAAGTTGTTTGACAAGTGATGATCATCATATACTACCATTTCCATGCATAAAACAAACTTTAATTTCTTTAGGTGACAGGCATTGTATAATAATATGGGAACTCTTGCATACCCACCACTATCATTCTATAGGACATCATTTGTGTTACTCTCCCTCTTTCTCTTCCTACCTATTGTTTTCTTTTGAAAAACATATTGCAGGTACTCTGACTCATCATGTTGCTTTGTTGACACTATTTTCCACATCTCCTCTGCTCATTAAAAACACATTCGAGAAGAATATTGCTACAGGTTTCCTTGTTTGTCATGGTAATACACCTATGGTTCAATTTCAAACCCTATTCCTCCTATTCAATAAACACACAAAAATCCATCAATCAATTTTTTTAGGAGAGGATACATGATAAAAATCAAAGAGGAAGTTGCAGATAAGAAATAAATTCAGTTACTTCTATAGAAGTGCAGACACAGTTGTAGTGGGGTATGGAGGGAGAGAAGAAGAGATGGGGTATGGAGAGAGAGAGAGAGAGAGACCTTGTATGCATTTGAGAGGGAGAGACGATACACTTACATGTATATATATATGTTTAATATATTATATGTATATAAACATATTATATATACAATGCCATATTATACACATATTATATATTACATATATTATATGTATATACACATATTATACATAGAATATCATATTATACAATAGCGCATATGTGATGTTTATAGTAAAGATAGCGTGTACGTGTTGTTTAAAGGGACACAAGCATGTACGTGTTGCTTACACTATACATACCCCATACACGCTTTGACTGTTTAGGCTTGGAAATAGGCCTGGATGACAAAGCTATGGATTGGAAGTTTGATTTCCCTCCATTTCTCTCATTTTTAACATGTTTTATTTTATCAACTTGGTTTATCGACTTTGTCATCATCAGGTTTACACTTCATAAAGTGGGTATTTCTAAAATTGCCACCATATTTTCACCCATCTTCTAAGCTTTCTAACCATATAATTTGTTTTCAATTTGAACAACAATAACATATTATTATTGAATTTCTTTTACTAGTGTCTCCATAGTTCTCACAGACATAGGTGCACCATTTTTTGAATAACTTTTGATATACGTATCCAAATTTAAAAAACTTTATATATTATTGTAGTGCACTTGATTCTTTACAATTTAAAAAAAAAATTATATTTTCGATTTGTTTAGTGCAACTTATGCTTCATGCATGAACAGGTACCGAATTTTTAGGATGTGCTTGATTGGAAAAATCATTAAAAAAAAAAATACTAAACAAAAAATTACAAAAAATACACATCTTCTAGTGCTCACTCTTAACTATCTTTCTGCCAAAGGATTTGTCAAAATACTAAATCTAACTATGACTTTTTTGATGCGCACATCAGACGCTATGTTATGTTTTTTAGAAAAAAAAGTAGGGTCAGTTTTTCGTGCGTGAAGGATTTGACCCCCTTAATCGTATCCAATTTTAAAAAAGTTTAGTAGTTTGGAAACTAGATTCAGAGTACTATAATATTTGTTCTTTGATTATCTTCATATCTTGAGTGGATTACTTTCAAATTTTGCCTCTAAGTTCAGGTTCACCTGTTTTCAGAAAAAAAAAAAAGTGTCCACTTATACCCCCCTTTTTGACCACCATCTTTGTGCACTTACCCTAGTCAAAAGTTTAAATTTGGAAAGTTGTTGATCGGTCTATTCTTTTATTTCCAGAATTTCCTACCGAGAATTAGTGATCCTGAATGGTCTAAGGATCTACCAGTAACTGCCCAGATTAAGAACAACATCAAGGCTGTGAGGAACACGTTCTCTACTGCAATGAATAAATATTTCAATGAATTTCAGAAGAAAATGTGTATGAGGGTAAGATTACCTGAGGATATGGTGAAAAACTTCGCGAAGGACATTATTTTCACAGTCACCACTGATTTATGTCTGATGGAGGCTATTGAGCATAGAGAAGATGAAATGGAAGACATGAGCTATGAAGTCAACTATGACTTATTGATCGGTTATGCCAATAACCTGTTGGCATCTCCAGTGGACAAAAGGAAGACAAAATTGGATATAGTTGAAGTTCAAACTACAAAAGCTGAAACCAGTAGTGTTCCAACCATAAGGGGTAAAGGTAAGAGGAAGAAGGCTGAGCAAGCACCTCCGGTGATAAAAAATACAAGAGTGACATGAAGTGTGTAAACTAAAAAGGAACCAGAACCTAAAGTATATGCAAAGAAGGAGACTGCATCAAAGAAAAGAGGTCGGAAACTAATTCTCCAAGTAGAATCTAAAAGTACTGATACTAAGGAGGAACCCAAGAAAGTGAAAGCAACTGGTAAAGCAGCCAACCCAATGAAAGAAGTGCCAAACGCAATTGTGCCTATTGATGTCTTAACTTTCAAGCCTGGAACTAATTTTGAGAGAACGATGAAGACAATAGGAAGAAATAGATTTGATAATGTCAAGGATCATTTTAATTCATTCAATGAAGATGAAAAGGAACAAATTATTCAATAGGTAATCAATTATTTGTACCATTACAATAGATTACCTCATGATCTTGAAAAGGATATCTCTAATTCCTTATATACTATTCTTTTGAATAAATGGGGAAAAGCAATAAAGAAAGAAAAAGAAAACTATAGATGATGTATTTGTGCAATATTTTCCTGATTTGTCAAAGGATGAGCTAAATGAATTGCTTGATAAGTACAAAGTCCAATTTGCTTTCAAGGCAAGAAGCTTAAAGCTACTTAGTGGAAAGGTGCAACCTGTTGAAACTGAGACTCATCAGATTGCTCGTAACATCCAATAGATGCAAGAGCTTATACATTGTTCTAAGGATGAGCAAGATATTGTTGATGTACCTAAAATGGATGAGGAAGAAATTGTGCAAGCTGATATTGTCTATCCTATCAAGGAAAAGGATGACACTATTTCCCAACGAGTCATACTTGTTAATGATATTCAGGATACAATAGATCTATCTAGAAACATTACTACACCAAATATGCAGCCACTGGCAATTTCAGACTCACAGGTTACTTCAGTTGAGATACCGACAACTCAACCAAGAGTGGATATTTCACTAGCCAAGGAACAACCAGTGAAACCCCAACTCCCACTGGTTTCACAGGCCACTCAAAAGGAATCTAATGAAAAAGTTGATACACAGATTTCTGAACAGGAACCAGAGAAAGAACAAGAGAAAGAGAAGATTATTAAGGTAACATCTCCTAAACCGTTAAAATCATTAGTCATATAGCAGACTGATGATGATGATGATGACTCATTAGGCATCTCAAGGCCTATAATTGTTGATAATATGAGTGCATATGAAATGATGAAGATTGCAACTGTCATGCAATCTACGACACACAAGAAGAGACTTAAAGAACAAAGAATGGAAGCAGAAACCATTTAGAATGTTGTGGATATTCTGACAAGTCTACTACCAAAAACTGCTATAGGGCATTTGCCAACTCCTATTTGCAAACTTGGTCAATTGGTTGCTGATGCATCTGACAAACTTAAGTCTCTAGAAGAAGCATCACAAACTTATGCTGAGAAGGGTTACAAGAAAAAGCATGGAGAGCAACTTATGAAAGAGATTGATACAAGAAAAATTGCTCTATCTCTTAATAAAGACTTATTAAGAAAAGCTATTGAAATGAGAGGGAAAACCTTGCATCTACTTCTAATGTTTCATTCTTTTATTCTGATATCAATAACAGGCAAATTGAAACAAAGCAAGAGCTAGAGAAGATATGTAATGCATATGTACCACTACAAGATTCTATTTTTTCTTTTGGAAAATCTATGGATGATTTGCAAAACAAGTTAGATACCTATGATTCTAAAAAGGGAAAAAGATTATGATCCCTGAAGGAATTGAAGAATCTACTCAGACCCCAAGTGGACATACTGCAAAGAGCCTACAAGAATGCAGAAGCTATTTTGTCTACTCCAGAAACATGTACACTTGATTCAACGGAAGAGTTCCATACTCAGATTATGACTACAATTGAGATCACTGAGAACTTGCTGGAGACATGGGAACATGTTTTTTCTCAATTGAAGAGAAACTTTAGTGACATTTTTCTGAGGATCGCATTGCATACATCTTGATTCAATTTTTCAAGTTTTTGTATATGTAAAACATTTTGATATAATTTTTCTATATATATATATATATATTTTTCTTTTCAATTTGGCATTGTTGTGAAAGGGGGAGTATAAATATGTATGTGTGTTGTGAAAATTTTGTATGTTGTATGTAGTAAGGGGGAGTATATATATATGTGTATACATTTTTTTTGTAAGCACACTTAGTGGTATTGCTGTAAAATTTTCTGAGTGTTGCCATCAATGCCAAAGGGGGAGATTGTTGGCTTGATAATGATTGTAATGAATAACTTCATCATATGTTATCATTGATGAAACACATACACACACATATGTTCATATTGCCTATCAGTGTGACTTCAAAGTTGTTTATACTACAACCGATATACTAGAAGTTTATATCTAATCGGTATATACATGGTGACAACCAGTATATACATAGAGACAACCAGTGGATATACATAACTCGACATCAACCTAAAGATCCAATGGAAATTAAGAAAGGAGAATCAAAGGATAAACCATTTATATGTTTAACTCCAACCGATATTGTTGTTCCAATCGGTATTCATTGATTATGTGATGAGTTATCCTCACCGACACTTTTTGGTGGTATTTTTGTGATGAGTTATGATTGTTTGACGAGATACACTGCACCTAGGAAATTGTGATATGATTTCTAGAGGCTGACATGAAATCTAAAAGTCTATATATTGACATCACAATGAATTATTTTGTATGAGCAAAGGAGATATATTATGAGATGATTTGTGCGAAGGCAAAAGTGTTAAGTTGTAGAGTATGTTGGTAATGAAGTGTTTAGTGCGTAGAAGAGGATCTATTCAAGCAAGTTGTGCTACTACTAGATCACACCACCAATTTTTTTCTAATCACTGCAACAGTCAAATCCCCTAACCGAGTAAGCTCTATCAAGCTTCATTGTACAAATCCTCTAACCAGGTGATCCATTAGTTTGGATTTAGAAATCCTCTACCGAGGTTACTCCTAACTGGGTACTACCTTTTATAGGGTATAGCTTTTAACTAAGCTTTGGGATCTTTAAAAGGATTCGCTCCTAGCAGAGCAACTTTTTGTAGACCTTAACCTATGATTTATGTATTATTGTAGATAGTTAACTTGTGAGTCCCTTCTCACTGTGGTTTTTCCCATTTGGGTTTTCCACGTATAAAAACTTGTGTTATGGTTGATGTTTTACTTATTGTGGATGTTGTTATATGATTTTGGATTGCATGCATATTGTTTTACAAACTTGTTAAGTATATCTACCGGTCAATGTTTAAAGTAGTATTGTTTTTGGTGTCCCTGATTCACCCCCCCTCTCAGTGCTTTACAAGTCCATAAAAAATCCTACCTCTGATATCGATCCATGCAAAGGTCCTGACTTTAGGAAGACAAGAATTACCTCGGCATAACCGCGATGGCCAGTCCTCCTCTCCACCTCTATTGTCCAAAAGTTGATAGCCAATTTTGATCAAATATTCCCCACTTTCCGAACCACACCACATAACCTTATCCCTTACAAATGTTAAAAGAATTTTCCTGCTCCTGAAGATTGCCATCATTCTGTCTTTCTAGTCAAGAGTGAGATTTTCACCCTCCAAAGACCTCCATTTCCATTCTTGATCGAGGTCGCCCTGTCCCACTTCCATATAATCTCTTACTCTACTTCCCCATCTCAAACAGAAGAGATGCCTCTATAATATATAAAATATCATCCCTTGTAATTAATGTGACAAATGGCATTTTTCCTCCATGTCATTGGAGGTCAAGATCCGCTATCATGACCTTTTGTCCAGTTAGACCATCCATGTCAGCTCTGGCCGAAGCACTGCCAACTTTGTCGGCCTGTCACCTTCGGGGACACAGGCACGGAGATGTCCGTATGGCACACTAGCATCTCATGAATCTGATAGTCCGCAGGTGGCTATTTGAGCATTATGTCTATGCCCAGAAGGAATCATAATGCCTTTGCAGGCGCCCACCGATGTTTGAATTCCTTCCTGGGCCTTTATCTTTCACTTTGGAGGCATTTAAAAGGGATTCTTATGCATGGTTTAGAAATCTTCTTGTAGGTTGATCTCTTGGAGACCATTTTGAACAACATACTATCAACACCACCATTGATGTAACATTACCAAGTGTAGCATCATAAAATTGCGACCCTCACAATTTCGACCACATCTTAGGCCCTCACCTATGCGGCCGCATCTCTCTACTCGACTGAGACCCCTCTTTGCACTGTCATCCCAATTCTTCTCCCATCTCAGCCCTAATGACACATCAAGACCCTATCCAGGCCCCAAGATAGGGCAGGACAGGGGAGTGGTGCCCCTATCCTTCCTCTTAGGGTGGCCCTAAGATGAGTCTATCCGGGCCTTGAACACAATTTACTCTTCAGGAAATTAAACTTTCCTTTGTCGGCCTTCAGTGGGATGAAAATTAATCCTCTTAGGCATGTATAAAAGGAGATTCAATTCTCTCATTTGATATACAAGAATGCAAAAGAATAAGCGAAATTCAAGTGAAAGGTCTCCATTATCATCATCAAGCATTCAAATCTTAAAGCATCTATCAAGTTCTCTTCTTCATGTGTCTTCTTCATTCATCCATTGGAGCAACATTACAACATTCATTTGCAAGCATGTGTGTGTTTTAGGGTTTTATCATGTTACATGCCATTTCATACAAGATTTATGATTACATTCAAGAAGCAAAGCAACAATCATCAATCAATTGTAGGTCTACAAGGTATACATTTCCATTATTTACATTTAAGCATTTGCAATTACTTTCTTTCAAGGTTGATTCCTCAACCAGGGTTTGACTAAGGCAAACCCCTATCCACAATCATTTTCCCCTTCTTTTCTGTGTGTAGGTTGCAGGTGCGCAACTATAATTGTAGGTTTGGACATCATTCACAGAGATAGAAAAACCCTTTTCGGCGCACGGATTTTTTGGAGGACCAAGTACACTTTCAACCTGGTCCCGATGACTTTTCTCCAAATTTGCAAAGCAGATCCATATTAGTCTAAATATCTTAGATCCAAAATTACAACGTGATCCTAAACTGGTAGCTCCTTATTTCGTCCATTTTGTCTCCCTTTTCTACATAGTCAACAAGTCAACATATCTATTTACAAAATAGGGTAACTCACATTCCAACAAATTCAATTTTTACACTCTCAACAAGTCAACATATCAATTTACTCCTCTTAAGGTCGAAAACAAATTCAAATTTCAACACTCTCAACTTTTAAATTAATTTTCATAAAAGGGTCCTAATTTTAGATCTTCTTTTTTCAACAAATTAAGATTTTAATTAAGAGACTTTCAATGGAAATTAATGGACTAGATTTATTTTCTATTTCACATATGATTACATTGTTTTTAACATATATTTATTACAATCATGTGTTGGATAATGACTTCTTTCATTTACTGTTGCTTCTTTTCATTCATAGCAGTTGGTCATATTATGTTGTTAGGATTTCAAGTTCATTTCCTTTTAAATTTGATCTCAAAGCTTTCATGTATCATTTATGTTGCATTATGGTGATGTTATTAACAACATGCATTTCATATGTTAATTACCTTAAGGGTTTTATAGATCCCAATCTTAGAGAACCTAATTCTTGCACCTCTCCTAGGGTATCTTGTGTGAATGGGATGAGAGCTACTATATCAACCAATGATCTTTTTGAAAAAGAGCAAGCATTGGAAAACAATATGGGCCCATCTTCTTCTTATACACATACCCTTGAGCAAGGGGGGAAACATCAAAGTATTAAGATTCTTACATCTTTAGACCCTCCTTATTCTCCTAGGACTTATCTTCAACATCAAAATATCTATAGAGAGGATGATGTTATGCACTTTTCATGATCTTTCCCCCCACGTAGAACTAAGTAAATACGAACCTTTAGATGATGAAAAATTTTCCTTCACAATCTCCCAAAAAGGATAAGCATGATGAGATACAAACTACTCATTTGCAACATTCTTATAGTCGTGGCTTACATATAATAACAAAACAAGGTTTTGAAGGACAAGGATTTGTGAAATTTGAGCAAGGAATTCGTGTCCCTCCTACACAAGCTACCTCAAAAGGCCTAGGAAATGAGACTCCTCTCTCTATGGACGAACTCTTTAAGATCCAAAAATTCAAAAACTATCTCCAAAGGCAACAAATCAAAAGAGCCCGCAAGAATAGTTCTTCTTCAAAATGTCCTTTTTGCTCATTTCATCAAACCCATGATCATAATGCTGATGATTGCCCTGATTTTCAAAAATCTATTCAAGATGGGATAGATAGTGGCAAAATTAGGATTGTGGATAATAATCCTTCTTCTTCTAATAATTATCCCCCTTCATGTCAAGACAATGAGTGAAAACACATTTATCATGCTGATAGATTAGCTACAAGAATCTATTGGAGATTGAAATATGATAAGAACATTTCTTTTCCTCCTAAAAAACCAAAACACAAATCTTAAGCAAGTGAAAAGAGAGGAATATTGCATTTTTCATGGTTCATAATCACATTCTCCTGGAAAGTGTCATGCATTTAAGAAATTTGTTCAAAAGCAATATGACCGTGCATGAATTTCTATTACAATAGATCTAGTTGTCTTCCTTGAACTAAACATAGTGCATTAGCACTTATTTTTCTTTTCATGTTACTCTTCACCTTATGACATAAATAGCCAACTTAACTCAGGGATCTCTATTATTTGTGGTGGTATTGTTTCAATTTTAAATACTTTGGGGTAGCAACATGAGGTTCACTTCCCTTCTTTTTTCAATGGATCTATCTTTGTCTTTATGCAGTATTCATTATTAGATCTCCTTTATTGCACAAAATTATTATCATATGAGAATATAATTGTTCTTTGGTTTTTTTTCTCTTTTCTTGAAGAGGAGCATCTTTAATGAGTAATACACTTCTTCTTCTTCTCTTAATTCTATTGGAAAACTTACCTCTTCTTTGGTTTCAATTATTTAGAAGTATGATATACCCCCTAGCATGGAATGATCTCTTCTGAGGAAAATGCCCCTTCCTTGAGAAATTTTGTTCCATTAGGAAGGCATATCGCTTGAAAATAATCACCATTGGAAGGTGTGTAATGCTCCTCCTTGTTCTTCTTACTTGGGGGGCAAGGCTTTCGCTCCTTTCTCTTTCTTTTTATCTCATTTATCATTATTTCCTTTAAGGCTGTATTTTAAATATATGATTATTGTTTCTTACAATGGTACATTCTTATGACTAATCCCTCTTGGAGAATATGTGATGTTCTTTCTCTCTTCTCTTTGAAGATTACCACTTCTTGCGATGTGCATTTTACACCTACTAATTTCTTTTCTTGCATGTGCTCATGTAAGTTCATTGTGTATTTGCTTATGTTTAAATCCCTCTCTAGAAGATTGTGTAGTCTCTTCTCATTGTCTTTGGGAGAAATGATTTCTCTCTCTTTCTCTAAGGATCCATCCTTTCCTATGTTGTGGAAGGTGTGAGTTTCATTAGCTGATGTCATTCCTTGTGTGAAATCGTTGTTGTTTGTTCAAGGGTTCTCTCTTCTACAATAGGTGTAACTCCTTGGCTACAACCTCTTTCGCACTTGGTAATGTACATCCATAATAAATTCACACATCCCCATTGGGATAAGAGTGAGTCATCCTTCATCAAGAATCCCTTTCACCTAGCAATAGGAGGAAGGATTGAATTCTTGTTCTCTTTTGTGCTTCGTTCTAGAAGATGTTATACTTGTCTAAGACAACTCCTCTTGGCAGTGGATGTCTTTTTGAGAAAAAATCTCTTCTCCTCCAAGGATCTCCTTTACACTTATAGCAAGATATCTCTTTTCAACTATCTTATCCTTGCTTGAAGAATATTCCCTCTCTTGCTTGGCTTTATGACATTGTTGCATGATGGATATCTTCTTGGTGTCGAAGGAAGGTATCCTTGTTCTACTTTCTTTAAGATATCAACATTAAACTATGTTGACATCTTAGGGGGGGGGCACCCACACTGCTCCTTTTGTACTATATTTCTCTCACACATTGTATCTCTTATACAGTGGGTCATTCTAAGAACTAGAGCACAACCTCTTAGAGCGAGATGTCGTCACTTTTATTTTATACAGTGGGTCATTCTCGAAACTAGAGGGCAGCCTCTTAGAGCGATATGTCACCACTTTTCCTCTTTTACATTGGGATATTATTGGAACTAGAGGACATCTTGTTAGAGAAAGATGTCACTACTTTTCTTTTATACAACCTAAGGTAAGCCTCTTAGATCAAGATATCGCTAATTTCTTGACATTTATACTACACATCTTATACAGGTTGTAACATACTAAGGAATAGACTCCTATGAGGTGCTTCAAACCTCACTTGCACACACATGCACGAGGTTGAGTGGCACTAATGATGTTCTTACCCTCCTCCCTTACATGGATCACCTAGACAAAATTTAGAGGTGGCAGAGATCAATGTGCACTAGATCAAGTAAGTTCTCTGTTGAAAAGGACATACCTTTGAATGTTGAGGAAGACATCTTCCCAAGTTGGCATTCTCTGCACAAGATATTCTCCGATTTGTTTAGCAAAGGCAATCCTCTTACTGTCTTGATCTTACTAGCCTTTACAATATTGTCAAAATTTATATGACAAAGTCTCCTATGCCATATCCAACTGTCATCAAATTTGGCCATCAGGCACTGACTAATCTTGGCAATCAGCTGAAATAGGTTTCCTCTGGTCTACTTACCGGTGGCAATAAGTTCTCCACTCTTTCCAATTATTCTATAGACTCCACCTTTGAATTCCAGTATAAGTCATTTGTCGTTCAGCTGAGCAACACTCAAAAGGTTGTGCTTAAGGCCTTCAACCCAGTAGACATCATCCGTACTGCTCTTTCCATTTAGTGAAATGGATCCTCTTCCTTTCACCATGCAAGGTGCATCGTTACCAAATCAGACAACACCACCATCATATTTTTCAAGAGTCAGAAAATTTCTCCAGTCACCGGTCATGTGGTGAGAACACCCGCTATCAATGATCCACTCGTTAGAGTTGTCAATATGTGAGACAAGGGCTTTCTGGTTAGATAACTCTTCCTTGATAGCCACAAACACTATGTCCTCATTCTCTTCATCCTCAGATTCCTCATCGGTAACTCCTTCATCCACTGCAACAAGATAATTTCTCCTACCTACTTCTTTATACTTCCTAAACCTCTCCGATTTATTCTTATTGTCATTGTTAGGATAGTTAACAACTATATGTCCTATCTTATTGTAGGAAAAACACTTTAGAGGAAGCTTACCTCTGTATTTTTTGGTGCCTTTTGGAATTCTCTTGGCAAGAAGAGCTTCCAACTCCATCAGAATCTCCTCATCGTCCATATCTCTGCTTGGCCTGGATTCATAACTGGTACTGACCTCTTTTCCTTTCCTGGTTGGTGTGGTGGAAACAGATGCTCTAAAGGCTGACTCGATCTTCTGAACACTACCATCATATCTATTCAATTCATATGCAGTCAACTTTGCAATAATAGAGTCTAAAGATACCTTGGTTTTGTCGATAGACCTTAGCTTCTGAATAGTGGCAACCTTGATTGCATAGACCAGTAAAAGTGATCTCAGAACTTTACTGACCACACTTGCATCATCAATTGTTCCACCAGTGTTCTTGATCTCTCCAACCACTATCTTAATTCTTATGCCATATTGTCGAATGGTCTCTCGTTCAACCATCCTCATATCTTCAAACTTTCCTCTAAGGCTTTCTTCCTTAGCCTTCTTGACATGTTCATCACCACCATAAATGAATTCCAATTTGTCCCATACTTCTTTCAGATTGTCCTTATCTTGTACATCAATGAACTCTACATCGAACAAGCTGCTAATAAGGGCTTCCATGACTTGCCCATTTTCTTGTATCTCTCTTTTATGATCATCGGTTAGAGTGCTAGTGGGGATTGCATAGGAATTCTCAACATAGCTCCAGTGTTGTGCACCCAAACTCCTAATATATATCTTCATCATGTCCTTCCATATTGTAAATTTGTCCCTGTTGAACTTAGGACCTTCCCTCTTCATCATTAAAACATGATCTTTTGCCTCAAGCGGTTAAGCTTATATCACCAAGGACCTGGATGTGCTCTGAAACCAATTGATGAATAATGATGAACTACTAAGGTCCTAACCGGTACTAAGAGGGGGGGTGGTGAATCAATACACACAAAAAAACTTGCTCTGACACTTTGACAGATCAAAACACAGATAATCGGTTGTCTTCACCACTATACTTAACCATAGCAATATCGGTTAAACGGAAATACTTTAGACAGCTAAACTGATCAAACAAAAATACTTCAGACAACATTCAACATATCTCAAATCTTGATGACTACTTCACCGATATAATCATGCATGAGTTGTATCAATAATACCACAACCATTTAACACTGCATGCATATCTAACTTAATCAGAATCACACAATCATCACATGAAAAACTCACAACCCATAACACGTAGATTTTTCACGTGGAAACCCAAATGAGAAAAACCACAATGGGGATGAATACCCACAAGCTTGTTTTTGAACTCTTTTGAAGTCCGCTTTATTAGGAGCCTAGTCCGGCTAAAGACTTTACAATAAAGGTTCTGTTAGGAACCGATCCTGTTAGGGATCACCAAATTAAGGGATGACTATATACCCTGTTAAAGGTTGAAATCTTGTTAAAGGTTACCTCACTAGAGGATTTAGAGAACTCAATAGACTTGAGTCACATGGTTAGAAGTTTTACAACAAAGCATGTTAAAGCTACCCGGTCAAGGGATTTGCCTTCTGTTGAAATGGTTAGAAGACAACAGGTAAAAATTCGATCTGATAACAACACTCCTTGCTAAGGTAGATCCTTTTCAGTTCCTCTCTTCTGCAATCACACTCTGGTTTGGCAAGTATCAAATCTCCAACATGCGGACACAAACACAACTTTTTCCAACAACTACAATAATAAAACTCTTCGACCTTATAGACAACAATTAGGTCGGTAGCATAAACCCTAAACCCTAAACATTTTAGGTTTATAATTACAAGCGGTCCAATCCTGACCGTCAAATACATTACATAGAATGAAACGCTCTAAAATAGATCTCAATTCATTCTGCATCGTCCAATCTTCACCGCATCTGGAAAACAATAACCCATCACGCGCTCTTCACACACCGCTAAGAAAAATGCACATTCTCGAGGTAGACATTCAATGCATCTGATCTTCACGTGCAAGATCCTCAAAGAAATCCTTCACGTGTACACAACTGACATGGCATCTAGATCCTTATCCTTTTTCTTAACTAACTCATCACAAAACATCATCGGTTGCACCGCACAAGCCAAACCGAAAACCCTAGAGCTGAACAGAGACTACCAACCGGTAGTCACACTTAGTGAACCCCGACACTGGTCCACTCATCTGGTTGACCATAACCGCTTCCGATCTTCATTCTAGTTCATATCAGTTCACCTACTTGAGCACTTATTAACATCAATGACAACATAAATTATCACCGCTTCATCATATGCCAACAAAATATAGAGTCATAAAATTGTGACCCTCGGAATTTTGACCACATACCTATGCGACTACATCTCTCTACTCAACTGAGACCCCTCTCTGCACCTTTATTCCAAGTCTTCTACCATCTCAACCTTGATGACACCTCAAGAACTTGTCCAAGCCCCAAGATAGAGCAGGACTGGGGCGTGGCGCCCCTGACCTCCCTCTTAGGGTGGTCCTAAGATGGGCCTATCCAGCCCTTGAACACAATTTACTCTTTGGGAACTTAAACTTTCCTTTGTCGGCCTTCGGTGGGATGAAAATTAATCCTCTTAGGCATGTATAAAAGGAGATTCAATTCCCTCATTTTATATACAAGAATACAAAAGAATAAGAAAAATTGAAGTGGAAGGTCTCCATTATTGTCATCAAGCATTCAAGCATTCAAGTCTTCAAGCATCTATCAAGTTCTCTTCTTCATGTGTCTTCTTCATTCATCCACTAGGGAAACATTACAACATTCATTTGCAAGAATGTGTGTGTTATAGGGTTTTGTCATGTTACATGCCATTTCATACAACATTTATGATTACATTCAAGAAGCAAGGCAACAATCATCAATCAATTGTAGATCTACAAGGTATACATTTTCATTATTTACATTTAAGGTTTTGCAATTACTTTCTTTCAAGGTTTATTCCTGAACCAGGTTTTGACTGAGGCAAACCCCTATCCACAACCCTTTTCCCCTTCATTTCTATGTGTAGGTTGTAGGTCCGCAGCTGTAATTGTAGTTTTGGACTTCATTTGCACAGACAGAAAAACCCTTTTTGGCACGCAGATTTTTCGGAGGACCAAGTACACTTTCAACCTGGTCCCGATGAATTTTCTCCAAATTTGCAAGGCAGATCCGTATCAGTCTAAATATCTCAGATCCAAAATTACAGCATGAACCTAAACTGGTAGCTCCTTATTTCATCTATTTTTTCTCCCTTTTCTACATAATCAACAATTCAACATATCTATTTAAAAAAGAGGGTAAATCACATTCCAACCCTTGTAATCCACTTGGTATTTGCATCCTTATTCTCCTTAGATTTGGATCTAGTGGATTCAGGCCCCTCTTTTGAATGTAAAGTATCTCCCAAGTGAAAATCATCGTAATGGCTTCCTTTCTCTCTCCTGGGTGGGGAACCACTAGGATCCTATTTTCCACTTTACATTTTGGTGAATCCGACATCTCACATCTTAATTATGATTTCTTATTATTAGATTAGAATAAATGTAATTTGAATTTTAAAATTTCATTTCCAATTTTGATCTTTTTGCGAATTTTTCACTTTAGTTTAATTTTTTTATATTGTTTTGCTTATCATTTAAAACCAACTTTATCATTCAGTGTCCCTGTAGCCTGGTCCTGAACGTCGTGTGGCTTGTCTATGAGCTTTATGACTCAGACTGCAATAGGAGTCATAGTCAAGAGGTTGTCCAAGTGGAGTTTTCCCCCTGATTGTTACAG
This sequence comes from Cryptomeria japonica, assembly GCF_030272615.1. Lineage (NCBI taxonomy): Eukaryota > Viridiplantae > Streptophyta > Pinopsida > Cupressales > Cupressaceae > Cryptomeria > Cryptomeria japonica. The sequence goes on along the minus strand of NC_081408.1, from coordinate 675,842,401 downwards.
TCCTCCTCTACCGACACCATGTAGGGTGGGAAATCATCTGATCCCAATGAGCTCTTGACCTCTCACATTTTGAAATCTATTTGGACTGGGGGGATTTCTCCTTCTAATTCACAACCCAACTCTCTTAGGAGTTCTACCCCGTCTTCTCCTCCTATGATTGATCATGATTCTGCAATCACCGTAGACTCTAAAAAGATCAATATGTTGGAGCAAAATATGAGAGATTTTGAGGGTTTCTTGAATATAGAGAATGTCCTCCCCCAGGTCAGGAATGTCGTAGGTACCTTGAGAGACATGTTAATCTCTGACAAGAGAGGCCTAGAGATGTTGAGGGATTTGTCCATGATTGTTAAAAGACATGTGCTACTGGCTGATGCACCCCCTGTGGATAATCAATATGATCCTTTTAGTTCCCAGGTTAGTGTTAGCATTTAGGGCTTAGGTGTGCACATGGTGAACTCCACCATACCTAGTGCTAGTGCTTCACTCACTCCTCTGGGCTACATAGGCATGGCTAGTAGCTCGACCTCCATCGATGGTTAGGTTTCAGTAATCAGTTATAGCACTACATCTGTTGAAAGCACTAGCCCTTATGGAGGTTCCAGTGGAGGTGGCGGTTGATCTGGCCCACCTCCACCTCCTCCGCCTTCTAATCCTATCTTGAATACAATCTTACAGAACATGGGGTAGTTGTAGTTGTAGCTAATGAACTTAGTGTGTGCCTCTGGTCAATCATCTGTGCCTACGCATTATAGGAAGATTCCCCTTGACATTACCATCCTGAATACTATCCTTCTAATTGTTGTTGAATCCTTGAAGTTCGATAGGTTCAATGGTGATGGGGAATTGAACGTGCATATAGATTCCTTCATGACTATGTGTAGTGACTACCATAGTCTAGATTTCGTCTTACTGAAACTGTTCTCGTCTTCCCTCAAGGGTGTAAGAAAGTTAAGTAGTGGAACAACTTCCTACACTAACCTTGAAAGGAGGGTAATGCAAAAAATTTTACATATCATCACAACAGTTACAAAAATTAGAAATAGATATAATAACATTCAAAGCATAACACAGTGATTTACATGGGGAAAACCCTTTCGGGAGAAAAACCCCACACTTCAAAAGCCACCCAATATATTATTCCGCAATCAAAACATATTGCAATATACTTGTAGAGAAAGCTCTTTGCAGGCATACCACTAATCAGAGATTCAGGGGTAACTCAATAGCCATAAGACTCTTACACACAACCTCTATCTCATGCACCTCATATATAGGAGATACAATATAAGAAACCATCAAATGGTATTACAAAACCATAGGCTAAAACCACCCAATAAGGTGTAGCCGACCTTATCTCCCTTCTAGATTCCCTATGATGTGTCCTCCCTTTTTATAGCTCATTTATGTGTCCGATGTATTTTATATTTCCTATTTCAGGAGTACAAACTTCCGGAGGCCATAACTTGAGAACCGTGTGTCTTATTGACGAACCGTTTGAAGCGCTGGAAAGCTTGCAAAGTGATCTATTGCCTTGTAAATTGCTACATTGTTTATGCCCACTTTTCAAGGCGTTTTGGGGCCTCTAAAGTCCTCAAAATCAAATTTAAACCTTTCATTGGACCCTTCCAAAATGGAAAATTTAATATCTTCAAAACTAGATGTAATCTTGTGATATACCTTTACTCGAATGCTTATCTAGCCAACCAAAAGCTTCAAGGAGAATTTCACAACATTTCCTACTCAAATGTAAACTTACTATAAATAGTTACCTCATGTAAATGCAAGGTTTAGACACCATTTTCCCAACAAAGGGGAGAGCATTAGAATGGTATAGCTCCTTACCTAACCACTTTATTCGTACCTTTGATCAACTTATGGATCTTTTCCTCAAGCGGCTCCATGCGAACATTGGTAGCAAGTTTACTATCACTGACCTTGTTCATTGTAAATAGAAGCCTAATGAAAAGATATATGATTTCATTCTGAGATATCAAGCTATCTCGACCAAGATCCCCTTTTCCCTACCAGATAGTGATCTACAAAGGATGTTTATCGGCAATCTGTAGCCGATATTGAGGGAGAAATTATCCCTTAACCGATATCAAAACTTTGCTAACATGTGCTCTACGCTCACCGATTACCAGCACACTGTGTCACAGTTTGGAGATACTTCTTCGAACCCTCATGGTGGGTCCTTTGTAGGCATGACCATAGATGGCTCTCAGAAGAATAAAGCCCTAGCTAATTTTCAGGCTATTCCTTTGATGGCTTCTATGCAAACCCCACAATAAAATAGAGTCTTCACTAAGCTGAATGACTCCTACTTAAGCATAATGCAGCGGTTGCTAAAAGACAACCTTATTACCCTTCTAGAAATAAAAACCGTTGTTAGATAGTCAGCCCTACCTGCATTGGTACGATGGTTCAAATTTTTTTCATTATCATCGTGTGCCTAGTCATGACATTGAGCGATGTTATTATCTTTAACATGTTGTCCAAGACCACATCGACTGTGGTGCAATCAAGGTGGATGTATGAAAGCACAAATCAAACAAGTCTGTTGATAAAACCAACATCGACTTGCAGATTTATACCAATCCTTTCCCCCTGCATTTGGAAAACTTTATTTCTTCATCAGATCCTTCTTCAGATGATTGTTCATATGTGAACATGGTCACCATCACCCCCATTAGCTCACATCGGGTCCATAAGGGGAAAGTATCTGAATTTCCCTTGTCATTTACCCCTCTGGATTCCCTATATTACGAAGAGCCTACTCCTCTATACATCCCTGCCAAGTTGAATGGTCAAACTATCACAGGTGTGATGATTGACCCATCTAGCAGAGTTGATTTTATCATAGAGGAGACTCTCTTTGTGAATGGCTAGCATAAACCAGCGTATGATGAATGTTGCATAACTTTGAGGATGCATGATGGATTCTCTATCCGCCCCTTGGGTAGTATCACCTTAATGGTCCTCGTGGGACCTAAGGTGGTGTCCTCTGTGTTAGTCATCATTCCTAAATCAAACTTCTTCCAAGTTAAGCTCAACATTCCTTGGCTAGTTTCTATGCAAGCAATCCCCTTAGTTGTGCACAAATGTCTCAAGTTTCCCCATGAGGGCATAGTGCATGTCATCTCGAACACTGGATACCAACCCCTGATTGACCGTGGGGATTTTTGTTGGACCACTTTTGCCCTACTCTAGTGGGACCCATGCTTCCCCGTGGTGATTTAATGTACTGTGCTTATTATCAATATAAAACAAGGGAGTCGGCCCCTATATCTGTCCAGCCTAGTGTTTTGTTGCCACCTCCTGCATCGAACTCTCCTCCATCGATTTTGGTCTTGGAGCGGGTAGTGCCTCATGTCTCCTCATCATCAGGGGCCGAGACTAAGCCTACTCCCTCAAAAGGACCTCCGTGTCCGTCTAGGACCGCACAACCTCTAGCGATGTCTGTTGTTACTGCGACTATGCCCAGCGTAGCCAAGCAAAAGGCCCCTATATCTGTCTAGCCTAGTGTTTTGTTGCCACCTCTTGCATCAAACTCTCTTCCATTGATTTCGGTCTTCGAGCAGGTAGTGCCTTATGTCTCCTTATCATTGGGGGCTGAGACTAAGCCTACTCCCTCAAAAGGACCTCCGCGTCTGCCTAGGACCGCACAACCTCCAATGATGTCTATTGTTACTGCAACTATGCCTAGCGTAGCCAAGCAAAAGGAACCCATTCTGTCGAAGTTCGTGGCCCTCCCTTCGAGCTCCCGATCATGGCCGATATTTCTTGTCCCTCTTGTTATGGGAAAAGTGAGTGCTCTTCTTGTGTCCCTTCATCACAACCTATGCCGACACCCTTTGTTCCTCATGTTGCTCCTCAAGCGAAACGTGGTCAGACACCTATTGTTGTGGATGTGGTACCTCTCTAGAATGCAGATCCTATCTCATGGATTGGGCCTTCTCTGGTCCTTGAAAAAATTCTAGAGGCCTCTCCTATGGATCATGATGCTCCTCTATCTCCTCTGACTTCAGTTGGTGGGCCTCACCTATGTCAGAATTAGCTTGCATGTGAGGGTAAATGATTTCGATAGGCCTGAGTTCGAGAGCGTGACATTGCCTTACAGTCCGCTAGTGTCAATCTGACACCCAGCGCTGCTATTTTGGAACCCATTCCCTCAGTTTCTCCCATCTCTGCACCTGTTTTGATCTCGCTCCCTGCTGCTTCAGGGGATTTCAATCAACCTCCCTCCAAATGGGTGCAGGTTTTCATCACTCCTTTGGAGCTGCCTCTTATCACTTATTTGTCGAACATGCCTCCCTTGATTTAGGCCCTTAACATGGCACATACACAGGTGGTGCCTAGTGGAGCTTTTATACCCCACCTGCTTCACCACCGCTCCAGCATTTGAGTTTTTTGAGGGTCCTTCAACCTATTCCAGTTGATAGGAGGCTTGACACTCTCATCCCATGTAAATGCAAGTTTGAGCAGGGCCTTGTTCTGGAGTTCCGACAGTGCAAGTCTTCGCAGGTATGTTCTTCATCCCTTCCTTTACCTATCTTAGTGCCTTTTGGTTTTCTTATTTCTGTTTGCATGGTTGAGAAGGCCCCACCTTCTCTTGAGTGTCACTGCCCCTCTTTCAGAGGTCGACAGTCTTATTCTTGTTTCATCTTCTCTCCAAGTGAGTCACTTGCTTCCTCCATGAAGGTCTGCATGTTCGGCTCCTTGGAGGACATCCTAACCTTGTCTATGATCTTCATACAATTATTGACCCTCATCTCCTCTGAGCTTGTAGATGAAGACGTTGCTACCACTTCGTCTCTTGCTCTTGTTGCTGGTGAGGCACCCGGTGCATCCCTTGTGATAGTCCCTCTCTGAGCACGCCCCCCTTCTCCTTATGACCTAGATTGGGAGGACGAAGCTCTTCTTGAGGATGATGATCTCTTTCAGTACGATCCCCTCCTTAGGGCTGATCGTTAGGACTTTTATCTTCCATCTACATCTTCTTGCATGTGTGTGATTGTGTTCCCCCCTACTTGCTTTATCTATTTTTCCCCTCCCGGAGGACCTAGGTCACTCCATAGGTACTTGGATAGGGAAAGGTGGACTGTTTTTATCCATTGTGCTCTCCTGAAGGACCCGAGTTACTCTATCGGTGCTCAGAAATAGGGGATTTTCTATCGTATATGTTCCTCTATTTGTTTACCTCTTTCTTCTATTTGTTGTATCTTGATTTTTGACATTCAGGAACGATGCAAAGCATTGGGGGAATTATTTGCCTTCTTCCATGTTGACCCAATTTTTTTTTTCTCTTTATCTTCATGTGATCTTCTTTAGATCTGACAAATTTGGCACTATGACGATACACCCATCTCGCAATGATACTATATATCTTTTTGAGACTGCTATGGGTTCTGATGCCAAACTATCGGATCCCCTTGTCCTCTTGCATTGCATCTTTTGATGTTGTCAACATTTATGTGTCACTATGTATCAGTGACATTCCATGGAAACATCTCGTATGTTGATGTGCCACAACTCTTCTTCTCCTTAGAATGGCATGCCTTCCATGGATATCATTCTAAGGGGGAGGCATCATATCTGCATTTTATCTTTTATCTCTTGTATCAGTTTCCTTTGCCAAGTTGCTTTTTCATGTTTACCTAAGTGGGGGCCAAACCACTTGATCTTTTTCTTTGCCAAGATCACCTAGGTGGGGCAAAGCCACTTTATCTTTCCCAAAGACTGACTACATGGGGGCCAAACCATTCTTGACTTATATCTCTCTTATTTGCCTTGGTAGGGGCCAATCTACTACTTACCAAATTTATTTTCCCTATCGCATGGCTATCTAGGGCATCGCTACCCATGCTGGCAAATTTATCTTTATCTTCCCAATCGCATGACTATCTAGTGTGTCGCTACCCATGCCAGAAAAAATCTATCTATCTCATTTCTGTATCGTATGATTATCCATATCGACATATCATGTCCTATCATATGGCCATCTAGCATAATGCATCTTGCTACCCATATCGGCGTACCTTATACCAATGAAAATCGATTATCTTGTATCTTTTTGTTGCAAGGGGCTTTCCTCCAGAGTGAGGTTTGTTTCTATTACGCTATCTTATCCATTTCTTTATCTTACTGTCAATCATGCAAGTTTGTAACTAGTGTGTTTGAGATGTACCAAATAGAAACATCTGTACCAAATATTGATATCATCTCGCTTGGGGAAACCTCATCCTATCAACAAAAATTTGCCTCCTTATCATGACTGTTCTTTCTCTGTATCTTCCTCTACTTTAGCTTTGCATACCTCAACAAAGGCATGCTCTCTAAAGTGGAGGTAAAATGTAATATCAAAATTATGATTCCTTATAATTAATGTGACAAATGGCGCTTTTCCTCCATGTCATCGAAGGTCAGGATCTACCATCATGACCTTTTGTCCACTTAGACCATCCATGTTAGCTCTGGCCAAAGCATTGTCAGCTTTGTCGACCTGTTACCTTCGAGGATACGTGTGTGGTGCGGAGACGTTCACACGACGCGCTAGCATCCCGTGAATCTGATAGTCCGCAGGTGGCCATTTGAGCATTACGCCTGCACCTAGAAGGAATCATAACTCCTCTGCATGCGCCCACCAAAGTTTGAATTCCTTCTTGGGTGTTTATCTTTCACTTTGGAGGCATTTGAAAGGGATTCTTTGGCAAGTTTAGCAATCTTCTTGTAGGTTGAGCTCTTGGAGACCATTTTGGACAACATACTATCAACAACCACCATTGTTGTAACATTACCAAGCACTCCAAGTACACAATCTCCATTCTTGATAGGGGAGTTATCTTAATCCTTTTTCTTGCATATTTATCTTTATTTCCAATTTCACGTTACATTGTTATTCTCTTTATCATTTATCTTTCCCGTGGCCTTCTTGGGTTGTTCGTGGAGGTGGAAACACCAAAATGAGGGTCTGACTTAGCCAAGCTCCAAACCCCCAACATTTTCCTTTCTTCCCTATGTGTAGGTACAATGTCGTGAAGAGGAGATTGACTTGCGGGAGGCTTCATAACGTGGACCTTTTGTTTGTTGATATCTTTCCTTTTTCTCCTTCTGTTCTATTTTGGTTATTTTGCATATCGCATTTACTAGTTTAGTTTCATTACTTTTTGTACTTTTATTTCATCATAATCACACTTTGATCTTTCTATACGAACTCCATACCTCATCCATACAGGATGACAACACGCTACGCTAGTGTCCCAGATCTGCACACTTGTCCTGAGGACAGAGGCTCTACAGAGTCATCCAGAGACACTTCTCGGGTGTCTGACACTTCCTGCATAAATTTGTCATCCCCTGGCTCATCTTAGCGCTAGTTCGCAGAGGTAATCAAAAGGATAACTTGTCCTCAAGGATCCATCACCCTTGAGGTGGCAAATTCCCTCCATTACAACCTTAAATTTAATAGATCCTCTCTTTCACTCAAAGCCTCCTTACCATCCCATGAATCATCCCAAAATTTAACTGTAGTCCCGTCCCCTATACTCCATGAAATATGGTCTGTGATAATCCCTCTGCAGGAAAGAATGAAATTCCAAATCGCTAACCCCCTAGGTTGATTTTAAATAGTAAATTACGATGATCTGCATTAGGGTCCAAGTATTTTTCTCTCAAAATCATAACCCAAAGCTAATGTAGCTTAGAATACATGCTCCAAATAGGTTTTGCTCCCATTGTGTCATTCATAATCTGCTAGTCCCTCAAACCTGCTCCACCCTCCTTCGCTGTACAAATTCTATCCCATGCCAACAATGGGATCTTATCCTGTTCCTTAGCCCCATTCCAAAAAAAATCCTCATTTTTTGACCAATCACCTTAACCACCTTAGGGGGAATCTTTAGACACATCATTTAAAATATTGGAATAACAGAAATAATTATTTTTTGAATTAATATTCTGCCATCCAAAGATAATGATCTGCTCCTCCACCCATCCATTCTCTTCAGGATAACATTAATCAACTCTTTCCACAAACTTGATTTACAAGCCTCCCAAACAAAGGGGTGCCCAAATATTTTCCAGGAAGAGAACTTGTATTCATTCCCGAAATTCTCCCAATTTCCCTTTGCTTTTGAAGTGGTGTATTGAAGAAAAAGATCTCAGACTTTATGCAATTTACACATTGACCTGAAGCTCTATTGTACAAATCAATCATAGCCCTCATCACCTTGGCTTCCTTGAAGGATGATTCACCCATCAATAGCGTAGCATCAACAAATTGAAGGTGAGAAACAGAATCTACATCTCGAGCCACCTTAACCCCCTTCCAAACCCCATCCCTTTTCCTTTTCACAATCAATCTCCCAAGAACTTTCACCATAGTGATAAAGAAAAAAGGGGACAGGGGATCACCTTGTTTTATCCCTTTCCTTGACTCAAAGAAAACTTGGGGGCTCCCATTCACCAATACAGAAAACCTAGGGGAGTCTATATAACATTCCACCCAAACAATCTAATCACTACAAAAACCAAAACAAGAAAGAACCTTCAAAAGAAAATTGCAGTTTACCTTGTCATAGGCCTTCTTTATATCCAACTTAACTAACATCTGGTTAGTAGGTACACACTGAATTGAGTGGATAGTTTCATGAGCTACAATAATACCTTCCACAATAGATCTTTGTGGGGAAAAAATACTCTATTCTTCAGAGATAATAGAAGACAAAACCTTATTAAATCTATTTGACATCACCTTGGCAATAATCTTATACATCGTGTTACACAAGGATATCAGTCTAAGTCGCCAAAGAACTAATTGTCTCCTTTTTTGGAATCAAATCTATGAAAGTGTTATTCAAATCCCTCGGCATGAACTTACAATTATGCAATTCCTCAACAACTTCCTAGATATCCTTTGCAAAAATGTTTCAAAATTTCTAAAAAATATGGCCCAAAATCCATCCAAACCCAAGGCTTTCTCTCCACCCATAGAGAATAGAGCCATTCTGACCTCCTCCAAAGAAATTGGTTCCATCAACATCTTGTTCTACTCTTCTAAAACACATCTCGAGATGACATCTAAGACTTCATCATCTGCCCCTTCAACCTGAATTGACTCCTTAAGGAGGTTGGAGAAATATTGCACTACTTCATTATCAATATCATCTGGATCCTCCAAAACCCGTCCCCCCAATCAGTAATGGAAAAAAATTTATTGTGCGATCTACGAGCCTTGACCGAGTTGTGAAAACAATTGTATTACGATCCCCCTCTTTCAGCCAAGTTTCTCTTGATTTTTGTCTCAAGAAGGTCACTTCCCTTGCAAGAAATTCTGAATATTCTTTTTTTAGCACCCTTTCTTCTTTAAATTCAATCTCCATCATTCCAAACTCTATTACCTTTTCATGAAAGGATTCCAACTCCTTTTCAATTCTACTCCTCTCCGAGAAAATGTTCTTGAAAGTTTCTCTATTCCACATTTTGAGGCACTCCTTGATAAACTAGAGTTTCTTAATTGATACATTAACATATTGACAAATGACATAATTGATATGAATTATTTTGTCATTTACCATATGATGCATACCTATTCGTTGCACAGTCATATACAGATCAACTTTCATAATAGGAGAGTTGTGATAATTCTCGCAAGTGACAACTTTAAAAGAGAATAATTGCAAAATTTTAATATCTCTTTTTTGACTTCTTCTATAATATTTGATTAATTTAATTATATATGATGCTCTGCAAAAGAGGACAAGTTAGATGAAAACCTGTGGTAGTATAACACACACAAACAACAAGAAACAAATGTTAAAGTTAGTGTTATTCAACCAAAGATTAACCTAAGTAGACATATCAAAAGAGATACTAAAAGCATGAGAGAATATTTAACTAGGAAAGTAAATATGATGAGGCATCTCTAAATGCCTCCTAACATGCTCTTAGCTCCTTCTCTTTTGTTCCTCTCCTCTCCAAGTTCCAAACTAGTGTAGCTCTCAACAGCTTTTTGCACTATGGATGCTTATGGAGGTTCGAGATTAAAGTATTTGCTCTAAATGTGAATAAAAAGCTAATACTAGATGCTATGATGCTAAAATGATTTATTTTAAATCAAAATGACAAGATATTAGTGATTTATGCTAAATGCTCTCTAAAATTCTCTATCACTTAGATGCATACAAGTTTTCAGGATTATGACTATGAATGAAAAATGCTTGAGGATTTGAAAATGAGGAATGTGAGCTCTATTTATAGGTAAAATGGAGCAATGGATGGTTGAGATTGAGTAATCTCAACAAGGGTCAGGATTGAATCAATCCATGTGAAGGCTTTCAACCCAATCCCAGGATGACAAGTGTCAATGTGAGATAGGTTGAGAGGAGAGAGAATAAACATTAAATGCTTGACATGACTTGAGAGTTAACTTGGGAGTGAAGGTCAAGGCTGGGTTGAGTGAATAAATTCTTTATTTAAAGAATAAAACTTTTATCCAATGGATAAACTCTTGTGCAAAGGCAAAAGGGATAACCATGATCAAAGCAATAAATGCTTGAGGAGACACATGAGTGCAAGTTGAAATAACCATAAATGGTTATGTAAGAGTCATAAATGGTCATGGAAGAGCCATTAGTGGTCTTGGAAGACTTTGGAGGTTAAATTGTTGAACACACAAAGCATTAAATGTTTTTCAAAGACTTTGAAATCTTTGAGAAGTGACTCCAAGTTGCTTAGGAATGTGACAATATTTAGGGGATGGATTAGGTTAATTAGGAAGGGTTTAGAAGAATCTAGAAGGGGGTTAGGTTTGCAAGTGGATTTGGTGGGTGAGGGAAAATAGGATTTTAATTAAAATAAAATAAATTTATTTCAACTTGTGGTTGCAACTTGCATTTGTAGGAAAATGCAAGTGGGGGGGATTTATGATTTAAATAAATGTTTTATTTAATTTATTTAAAAGAGGAAAGGGGATTAAATTGAATAAATAGAATTTATTCATTTAATTGAGTGTGAATTTGGTATAATGAATTAATTAAAATAAATTGAATAATTTATTTAATTAATAGGAGAATGTTTGAAGATGAATTAATTAAATATTAATTTAATTAACTGATGGCTTAGTGGATTTTTAATCAAATAAATATGAAATATTCATTTAATTAAAATGGACAGATTTATGTGACTACATTTGCCCCTCTTTGAGACGGTGTAGTTTATCGCATCATTTCAAAGAAAGAAAATGGAGAAATGGGAGGCTCGGGAAGTTCACGGGGACCATGGCGGTGAGCGGGGGAAAATTTGGGGTATTACGAAGGGTTTATATGGGGAGAAAGGGGTGAAAATAGGGTCATTTGAATCCGCGACCATAGTGAATTCAGAGCTCTAATAGTGACATTTTGGAGGAGTGAGCAGCAGTTAGGACGCCGGTACCAGTAGCAGAGCATCGATTTGAGCGAGTCCGTTGATTCCAGTGGCTAGAGGACTACGGACCAGCGGTATGCAAATTTGAAATTTTGAATTTTATTCATTTTTGACATGTTTTTTGCTGAGTCCAAGTTGAGTTAGGACAATAGCGTTGAAACTATGTTTTGGCGTTGTTGTCCAATTAATTAGCATTTTTGTGCCGCAATGGCGCTATTATGTTGTTGTTTGAGCGCTTTTGAAAAGATGAGCGTTATTGTATGCATATCTGAGCACTATTGTTTTTGTAGTGCTATTGAGGGGTCAATTGAGCGCTTTTGATGTTAAGTAGCGCTTTTACGTAGCTTTTGTAGTGCTTTTGTAGAGTTGATTAAGCGCTTTTGTTAGGGGTTTAGAGCTATTGTGTAGAAAGTAGCGCTATTGTTTGCAAGATAGCACTTTTGTTTAAGAAAATAGATGCCCCAGTTTGTGTGAACAAAAATCTCCCGATGCCAATGATGGATGGATAGGGATGTGAGGTGAGAGTTGTTTTGAACCATAGCAGCCCTGATGAGACTTAGGTCATTAGGATAAATGTCTGTTGAAGTCTAGGTGTGCCATGATTGCTTACCTATTGAGACCCGAAGATACTTGATCAAAGTATCTGTTGATAGTCTAGGTTTAAACTTAAGAAATTTTGAAAATAAAACAACTGATGATGATTGATTGATGCCCATGTGTAGAGGATCTACGTGTCTTACAGTTGCACGAGAGACATCCGGCTACACAGGAGCTACGGGATCAACTGACAGAGGTCGAGATTGATTGTATTGAAGTGACTGGGCCGTATGATGTGATGCATATGCCCATGATTCAGATGAATCACGATTTGATGACAGCCTTGGTAGAGCGTTGGCACAGTGAGACCTAAACGTTTCACTTAGCGCAGGGGGAGATGACGGTGACACTAGAGGATGTGTGGCGCATCCTGCATATTCTCATTTGGGTTGAGCTGGTCACATATGATAGATCCTGAGGGACTCTAATGGTACAAAGATTCTTCAAGGAGGATGTGTACATTGATGACAGTTCGATAGCCTGGTAGGATATCAAGGCTTTGTACAAGCCATTACCAGCAGTTTTGTCTAGGATCATGGGAGGGCTACTATGTCTGGATAGACGATCACATGGTCTGGCCGTTGGGTGGGGACAGGTTATAGAGCAGATGATGACAGAGGGGACCCGATTTGCATGGGGATTGCGCGTGTTAGCGCACATGTATCAAGAGCTGCATGAGGTAGTGTACCGCAGGAGAGGCTCCTTGGTAGTGGGAGTGATGCTACTGCACATTTGGGCATGGGAGCACTTACCGGTGACCCGACCAGTGAGTCTAAGATTTTGGGCAGTTGACCAGCCCTATATGTTCATGTACAGTGGTATGATGAGTCAGCCCCACCTAGGGAAGTTAGAGTGGTGGCAGTGGGCATTAGATGACATGGATGCAGTGATTTGGAGACCCTACATTGAGTGCAAGCTCTGGGAGGATGATGCAGAGGCGTTGCCATATGTATTCATGACCCGATTCCTCATTGGGCAGACATGCTATGATGTAGAGAGGCAGGTGTCGGGCAGGGTGATGAGAAAGTTTGGGCGACAGCATGGATTGCCGAGGGGATCAGGAGAGTACGCCAGAGTGGTCCGAGAGAGATATGCATGCGGGCCAGTACTTCCTTATGATTAGGCATTGACAGAGTTCTGGATGCTTTAGGCGAGGCCATGGGATATGCAGCCGAGGGTGGTAGATGCAGGGGTATCGGAGGAGTATACACAGTATATGGCAGCTCATCCGATTCCTCAGATATCAAATCCAACAGAGCCAATTCCTTATTTTGAGGAGAGGAGATGGAGATAGAGGAGGGGAGGGGGTCGAGGACCAATGATAGGTGGAGGAGGTAGAGGGGATGGTGGAGATGGAGGAGGTGGCAGTGGAGGAGGAGGGGGGGATGGTGGAGGTGGTGGAGGTGGCGGAGGAGGTGGCTTAGGTGGGCGAGTCCAGCAGAGAGGGAGAGGCAGATTGCCACTGCGGATATCACAGGGATTGTTGGTGCTGGGAGGAGTCAGATTAGGTGCCAAGGTATGGAGAGGGAGATACCGATGGACAGAGGGGAGGGAGCCACTAGACAGGCACCTATGGATACAGGGGAGGGAGTGATAGGGGGTGGTGATCTTCAGGATCATATGCTAGCACATTTGCAGACTCGACTGACAGCAGCCGAGACACGGGTAGAGGATCTGGAGGTAGAGGTTGCAACAAGAGATGTGCAGCTATTTGCACGAGAGTCAGAGCTGACTGTAGTGTTGTGGGAGAGGAATAGTGCGGTGGAGAGATTAGCTGAGCTGCAGGAGAGAGTCCAGGTTGGAATAAGAGCATAGGGTCCTACAGGGGAGGTGATGAGACAGTTTGGATGGGCACAGGCAGAGATAGAGTATCGGCGGGGATTATATGAGCAGGTGGTGCCAGCTAGTCAGTGAGCACTGAGCTATTCCTAGATGCGGCAGACCAAGTCAGAGTGGTCTCAGAGGATGTAGAGCAGTGGGGGTATGATGGGTCCATGACGGAGAGAGGTGTCAGGTGGTGCAAGAGCTAGTGGGGGTTTGATGGGGCCTCCATGGAGAGATAGATCAAATGGTGCAGGGACTAGTGGGGGAGCAGGTGGTGATGGTGGTGCAGCATCTGGTCAGAGTGGCATCTGAGAGAGCATTTTGCATGCATATATTTATATTGTCATTTTGGACTATGTCTTGGATGGCTCTTGGTAGTCGATTTTGTAGACTTCATTGTACTCTGATTCATGAGATGATATATATATATATATGAGGAGATCCTACATGTTTGTGATGATATGCATGTTGATATGTATGGATGTTTATGCTTAGATCGATACGTGTATATGTATGCATTTATGAGATGATTCCTACATGCATGTTTTATGATTATTTATGATGTTGGATACTAACACATGAATGCAGGTTTATATATGTGTGCATGATTTGTTTGATGCAATGCTTTATGTATGTAATGCCATGATGATGATGTATGCATAATAAAATGATGATTATGATAGTATCTGGTATTTTTATATTAATACAAGGATGAGATAATGATATGCAATGATGTTAATGCAATGTTTTGAATGAATGATTTATTTATGTAAATGCATCTAGAGGGTTTTTAGATGAATGTAATATGGATAAACAAATGTAAAGTACAAATGTTTATATGATGATTTATAAATGAATTCATATGTTTATGTATATATAAAATGGTATGAACCAATGTCGGAAAAAAATGGTTTTATGATTCTAAATGCCTAAATATGATGAAGTAAAATGATAATGTGATGATAATGCAACTTATGTTTAATAACTGCACCTTAATGCGATTAAAAAGGGATAATGAATGCAATGTAAATGAATCCTAAAATGAGTATAATAAGACACTAATAATGAATTAATTAATGAATGCACTTTTTTACTAAATGAATAGATAAATGAATGTATGCAATGGTAAATGATAAAGGATAATAAAGGATGATAAAATGATAATTGATAACTGACACTAAATGAATGCATAGTAAATGGCTAATACAATCAAGGACAATTGGTTTATATGAATGAATCTAAACATCATGATTATGCAATGATTAAATGATATAAGAAGACTAATGTTAATAAATGATAATGAACTATATGCATTTGAAAATGATATGAAATGTACTTGATGCAAATGCAACTAAATGTAATGATGATGATATGGTCAAGATGGATGAATGCAAGGTGTTTTTAGACTTTGCATGATGCATTGATGATGTATCAGAGTACTCGATCGTGATTGTATCCAAGACCAACTCAATTTTTTGTATAACTCCTCATATTTAACTTTGTTCACACCTACATGCAAAATTATGTAAATAAATGAGTAAATGGATGGACGGGATGCAACAGAATGCAATATAAATAGATGAGATGAAATGACGATCCATAGTGCTTTATTTTTCATCATCGAGCTTTAAAATGTTGTAAGAAAATACAAGCAACTTGACATAATGATTCAAGATGACCTGAGTATTCCTTACATGGATTTGATATAGCAAGTTAATACAAACAACTTGATATAATGGGTCAAGTTGACATGAGTATTGCTTGCGGAACAGACAAGGATCATCTTTGTTCATGCATGACTTGGATCGTCCTCCTTGATCTTGGGCTGATCATATCCTGAGACAAGTTCATACCTTAATAAGAGACAAAAACCTTTATCCAAATTGGATGAGGAGGAACCAAAGAAGGAGCATTGTTCTTGTAGGCAAACAGTATATACATAAAGAATAAAGAATATGGATCCTTGGTAATGGTTCATGCTCATATGGTCGAGGTATACGCTGTAGTCAGCAAGCCGTAGTCATCTATGACTTCATTTTGCATAAGATCATGTAGCTTAGTGAACTTCCCACGTAGACACCATTAGTACATGCTTCAGAACTTCATCGGAACAATTCACAGAAGATACACAAATAACATTGTAGGAACCTGATATAAATGAATGAATAACTCACAAATCAACCAAGTATTTGATAGCTTGAAACAGAATTTTCTTGTCAAATAAAACGTCATTTTGTCTTTGTTTTGGTAAGGAAGGATGCATCCTTGTTGAAGACAGTTTTTGAGTGTTGATGTTGATTGTTTGGTCGATTTTGAGAAGTTATCATCGTGCGAGTGTTTTTCAATGTTTGTTTGGTATCTACTTGGATGAGTATGTACAATGTGTTGCCATGTTTTTTTTCTATTTGTTTGATATTTTCTGATGTTTTTGGATTTTGTTTTGAATGTTTTCCAATGTTTTTGATATTTTGGTGATTGTTTTGAATGTTTTTGGTATTTTGCGAGATAGTTTTGAATGAAGAACTCAATGAATCACAAGACAAGGTAGAATCCACTTCCATCAATAGGTTAAGGGCATTGCCCCTAGTTTAGACTGTGACTATGAAAAAGCGGGACGCAAGACGTATGAAGTACTTTTCTTGATTGTAGATCAATAACAAGCCATGACTTTGGATAGATGGATGAATGGATGTAATGAATGTGATTGCAACAAGTCTGAAAGACAATGGAGCCATAGCCTTTACAAGTGGCACCTGCTTGCCAGGTTTTCACCATCGCACTTACCCAAGGTGCCACCGGAGTGGTTGCTCACCGTATGGATGCATGATTTTTCTTTACTATTTTGATGTTTTTGTATTTCCTTCAAGACATTTTTCCCAATGTTTTTGGTGTTTTTTCTAGTATGTAGGGGAGCCTGATGCTCTGTGCAGTTTATGTATAAAACCGTTTGAGATGCATGTTGTTGATCGGATCTGCTAGCGGTTCTCCTTCTGAAGTAGTGAACTGATATGCCCTGGACCCAAATACAACAGTGATAACATATGGACCCAGCCAGTTTGATTCAAACTTTCCTTGATGTTCTCGGTTGGGTTGGTTACGAGGATTCTCTCGTAAAACAAGATCACCTACCTTGAATGTACGAGGTCTAACTCAATGATTATAACTTCTGCTCATGCACTGTTGATAGGCTTTGAGATGATTATATGCAACTTGTCACTTCTCATCAAGTAGCTCTAAGTCTTGAAGACGGGATACTTTGTATGCTTCATCATCTATGAGATTCTGTAAGGAAACCCATAGTGATGGTATCTCGACCTCAATAGGTAAAATAGCTTCTGCACCATAAACCAATGAGTAGGGAGTTGCGCCTGTAGGGGTTCGAATGCTAGTTCGATATGCCCATAGTGCTAGATTCAATTGAACATGCCAATCATGACTAGCATCATTGACTATCTTCTTTAGGATCCTCAATATGTTCTTGTTGGATGCTTCGACCTGACTATTGCCTTGTGGGTAATAGGGAGTGGAAAAGTGGTGTTGGATGTGAAATTTCTCACAGAGTTCACGTACATCCTGATTTTTGAATGGAAGTCTGTTATCTGTGATGATGGACATGGGTACACCATACCGGCAGATGATGTAATTGAGGATGAATGAGGTGATCTGCTTGCTGGTGACTTGGGTAAGTGGAACAGCTTCAATCCACTTGGTGAAGTACTCGGTGGTGGTAATAATGAATTTATGACCATTGGATGAAGATGGATGGATTTTACCCACAAGATGAAGACCCCATTGACAAAAAGGCCATGGTGTTGTGATTGGTTGCAATTCTTGTGCTAGTGCATGTATCAGGTCTCCATGAACTTGGCATTTCTTGCACTTTCTGACAAAGTAGTAGGAGTCTTTTTCCATAGATGGCCAATAGTATCCAGTGTGCATGAGTTTCTTGGCTAGTGACGAACCGCTTGCATGAGTTCCACAAATTTCTTCATGTACCTCTTCCAAGACCTTTGTTATCTCATCATGTTCCAGACATCGAAGGAGAGTACCATCAAGACTGCATTGGTATAGGGTTTCGGCAATAATGGTATATCGAGCAGTTTGGCGAATGAAGGTTTTACGTTGGTTATTCGATTGGTTAGGAGGAAGGGTGTGATCATGGAGATAAGTATAGAACTCACCGTACCATGGGGATTTGAAACCGATAAGGCGACATATCATCTTGGATTTGGGGATATCATAAGCGGGGATCGAAAGCTGTTCTACCAAGAACTCGTAGCGTGTTGAATTATGTGAAAGATTTAGGAGAGATGCAATGGTAGCCATAGCGTCAGTAGCTCGATTTTGATCTCTTGGTATCTGCTCAAAGGTGATAATAGTAAATGATGCCTTTAAACTATCCACCATTTGTTTGTACGGCATGAGTTTGTCACCTTTAGTCTAATATTCATCAGTTGCTTGTCGAATTACCAGTTGGGAGTCGCCATATACTTGTAGTTCTTGTAATTTCCATTGTACGGCTAGCCTGAGTCCTATGATCAAGGCCTCATACTCTGATATGTTGTTGGTGCATGGAAATGTGAGCCTGTAAGACTTCAAGATGCTGTCACCTTGAGGTGTGATAAACAGAATGCCTGCCCCCGAGCCATGCCTAGTGTATGAACCATCAAAGTACAATTTCCATGGTTGTGCTATCGTGATCATGAATATCTCCTCATTTGGAAAATTGGAAATGAGGGGATGATTTCCTATGAGTGGTGCATCGACCAATTGATCTGCAATAACTTGTCCTTTGATAGCCTTACGGTCCACATACTCGATGTCAAATTCACTGAGAATCATCACCCATTTGGCCAAGCGGCTTGTCAATGCTGCTTTGCTAAGTAAGTACTTGAGTGGATCAATCTTTGCAATGAGTTGTACCTTGTGTGTTAACATATAGTGCCTCATTTTAGTGGTTGCCAAGATTACTGCTAGGCAAGCTCCTTCAATAGGTGTGTAGTTGAGTTCATAGCCAACCAGTGTGCGAGAGATATAGTAAACATCACACTCTTTCCCTTCTGCATTGTGTTGTGCCAATAGTACACCCAATGTTGTACTTGTTGCTGATATATAGAGTAATAGAGGTCTACTTGGATCTGGTGGGATCAGCAACGATGTATTCATGAGATAGTCTTTAAGCATCTGGAATGCTTGCTAGCATTTGGTATCCCACTGAAAGCGGATGTTTTTGTGTAGAAAATGTGTAAAGGGGTGACACTTATCTGCCAGTTGTGCAATGAATCTTCAGATGGATTGTAGCCATCCTTGTAATGTCCTTAGCTGACTGATGTTCTTTGGAGGTGGCATGTCCATGATTGCTTTGACCTTTGCTGGATCGACCTCAATGCCTTTACTTGAGATAATGTATCCTAGAAGCTTCCCTGAGGTTACTCCAAAGACACATTTCTTTGGGTTGAGTCAAACATGATATTGTTCTAGTCTATCAAAGATTTTATCTAATATGTCTAGATGACCTTCTCTGGTGAGTGATTTTGCTAGTAAGTCATCAACATAATCTTCCATTATAGTATGCATCATGTCGTGGAAGATGGTGGTCATTTCTCGTTGACAGGTTGCTCCTGCATTCTTGAGACCAAAAGGCATTACATTCCAGTAGTATGTGCCCCATGGACATGTGAAGGTTGTCTTATGTTGATCCTTTGGTGTGATCTTTATCTGATTGTATAAAGCCATCCATGAGAGAAAGCATGGCATGTCCTACTGTTAGGTCCACTATGATGTCAATGTTTGGTAGGGGGAAGTCATCCTTAAGACATGCCTTATTCAGATCTCTAAAGTCAGTACAAATATGGATGCCCCCATTTGGTTTGCCGACAGGCACAATATTGGATATCCAATCTGCATAATCAATTGGTCTAATGAAACCAACATCTAGGAGTTTCTTGAGTTATGCTTTGACTAGTACTGCAATCTAAGTATGCATCTTACAAAGCTTCTACTTGATAGGTTTGGTTCCTTCTGCTACAGTGAGATGACGCATGACTAAATCAAGATCTAGCCCAGGCATGTCTGCATATGACCATGCAAAGTTGATCTGGCACTTTTGAAAGAACTCTACAAATTTAGGTTGTTCCTCTGGAGTTAGAAGAGATGCCAGATGTATGTGGTCAGGAGTTTTAGGAGTCCCCACGTTTTATTCTTTTGTTTCCTTGATGAGAATCGTTGATCATTCCTATTGTATACTAGCAGGGAGAATGTCAAACCTTTCATCCTCTGGCGCCTCAGAGAGGTTTTCACCATTGGATACGCTCTTTCTTTTTACTTTTGTTGGATCAAACAGTGCCACTGTGTGGTTTTCACTGGAAGATCCATGTTTTATTGTTATATTTTTGTAGCTGAAAGGTTTGGCATCCACCCCGAAGTATGCTGCGCTATTAAGTTCAATGGCGAATCCAGCTTTGTGATCCTTGCTTGGTATGTTATCCCGTAGTTCCAAAAAGTCAATGATTGCCTCATCGTTTTGGAAAAGGTCAAGACATGGGGGATTAGGTTGGTTCCATTCGATGAGTTCAGGATGGATAATGGGCATTACTTCATCGATTAGGTTAACTTCATTAGATGTGTTAATGAGGGTTAAGATGTTGTGGTGAAGGTCATTGATGGTACTCTCCCTGTCAGAATCAGGCATAGGATGTGACGTAGGGTCTGTGGAAGAAGTTTGCAGCTCAGGAACCCAAGAGGTCTTTATTTGTGCTTCTCCGTAAACAGGGATGTCTTTGTGAGATGGAGGTAGTGATGTGTCTTCCTCATCTGAAGCATTAAGCTAGATGGAATCAAATTCCCATTCATGTGAGTCGGCCTCTAAGTCACTTTCCAATATCCGATTTCTATACCATACTGGGATGTCCTTTGAGTTAAACACTGTAGGTGTGACCAGTTGATGTACCATTGTAGATGTAATGATCAGTGCTGCAAGAAGGATTATGGGGATCAATGAATCTGATACGGGGAGTATTGGTAGTGTTGACTTTGTTGCTTTTGTTGGAACTGGTGGTGTCGTAGATACTGCTATAGGTTCTGATATAGTTGCTACTGCTAATGGTGCTATTGATGTTATTGCCGCTACTGATGGTGCTACCGGTTCGATTAACAGGAGGATGGGTTTTGTAGGTGGTTGTGCTAGGATTTGTAGCCTCATTGGGGTAGTTGCAATGGTGTTTGATGTTGCTTTTATAATCAAAGGTGTCCTCTTTGTAATAGGATGATATAGCGGTTTGTTGGGTTTTCCTTTGAATCTGAGCTTAGGAAGGATCTCCTTTTGAAAGCCTAGGCCTGTATTATCCTTGGGCTTTAATTTCGGCTGCAGTGGTTCATGTCTTCCTTGTTTGCAAGATCCTAAAGCACTCTGACCATCATAACCCATTCTTTGCATAATGAGGAGGCCTTTGTCATACTGATCTGTGGGAAGCTTATCTTGTGGAATATCTATGGTGATTGGGTCTTTATAGATCCATTCTTCTAAGTCCTCATCTCTGGTTTCTTCTTCTTGACTCTTTCCAAGGATGAACGGTGTCAAAGTGCAGGCTGGCTTGATTAGTGTTTGTTGAAGTAACCGTTGAGGTTTTCCATGTGTTCTAGGAGAAGTGGGCATTTGTCCCACACAAAAGAGTTGACTCAAATTGTATTCCCCAGGACCTTCCTCTGTTATTTTCATCTTGAGCTTTTCTTGCTTAGGTATAGTGGTGTTTGAACTGGCAAGAGAAGCTGGACTTACGTATGATGTGGAGGAGATGGCTTCTCTATTGTTAGGAATGGTAATCTCTGGTTGATGACTGATATTATGGCAATATGCAAAGGGATTTGCATCGCCCAGGATTGTGATCTCTACACCATTATGCGGGAACTTGATACACTAATGGTAGGTGGATGGAACAGCTTGCATGGCGTGTATCCAAGGTCTTCCTAACAATAGATTGTATGGCAGAGGAAGGTCCAGAACTTGACCAATGATGTGCTTCACCACAGGGCCCACTCGGATCGGTAGTACCACAGTTCCTTTGGATGAACGTTCTACATCGTCATAGGCTTTGATTGTGATCTTCTTGCGGGGATTCACTGATTCTATTACATATCCAAAAGCTGTGACCAACTGCAATGTACAAATATTCAGGTTGGTTGCATTATCAATCAAGACTCACTTGATCCTATGTTGATTGATAAATCCTTGAATGTGTAGTGAAGCGTTATGAAGTTGCTAGAAGGAAGAGTTGTCACTTTCAGAAAAAGTGAGACAAGGTGATGACCTTAGATTTCCAACCATGGCTTGGAACTGATCTGTATTTAGGTTTGCAGGGACTGACACCTCTTGGAGAACTTGATCCAAGATTGTTTTATGGGATGGAGATAGGCGCAATAGCTCTAAGATAGATATCAGTGCAGGCGTTTTGTCTAATTGTTCCACAAGATTATACTTCTTTGGGATAGATGGGGTGCCTTGTGGAGCTGCTTTTATAGTAATCTTGCTGCAACGTGTAACAACATTGCAAGTGGAGCTGGGATTTTTTATGGTTATAGTTGCAATTTGTTCACTGGCATCGTATAGGTGATTCACAGTATAATTATACGTGGCTTGCGTATAATTGGTGGTATCTGTGTTTCTCCCTAAAGTGGGACGACCCCTTTGATCTTGTGATGGAAGTGGATTTTTAAACATAAGAAGATCATTGTTTGTTGTCTTTGGGTCATGTCCTTCGATTTCAATTTCACCTCAGTCAAAAAGATCCTGAATAAGATCTTTCAATCTGTGACAATTGTTTGTCTTATGTCCTCTCCCTTGATGGAAATCACAATGTTCAGTATCCCTCCACCATGAAGGTTTGACTTGAGGTTCATAGTTCGATGTTTTGGGTAGGGTTACCAGATTTTGAGAAACCAGTTGTCATAATACTGTTTCGATGGGTTCCCCTAAGGGAGTGTATGTTCACTTTGGTTTTTGTTGATGCGGTCTGGGTTCATCATGAGATGTGATACGGCCTTGATTTGGAGGAGCAACTATGTTAGTCTGAGGTGGGGGATTCTGTCCTGCAAATCGAACTACAGGTTGTGCACTTTTGATAGTTCTTGCATCCACAACCTCGTCGTTGACAACATTTTTGTTTTTGTTTTAGAAGCTTGGTTTGTCACTATTGAAGCGTGGACGAGGGTCGTCCTTTGGTTCATTGTAGATTTTGATAAGTCCTTTCTTGATGAGAGCCCGCTCACATTTTAAACCTTTGGTGATCATGTCATTGAAAGAGTCTGTGTCTTTGACGTCTAGGTAAAACTCCATTTCTTCGTTTAAGTTGGAAATAAATATTTCCACTAGTTCTTGTTCAGGCAACTGAAGAGAATGTCTGCTAGACATTTGACGCCATCATTGTAGGAAGATTGAGAATAGTTCACCTGGTTTTTGTTTAGTGTTACATAGATCAACCATGGTGATATCACGTTCAATGTTATGTGAGTAATGTGCCAAGAGCTTATAAACTATCTCTTCAAATGTCCTAATGCCACCTGGTAATCGGGAAAACCATGATGTGGTTGTTCCTCCCAAGCTTTGGGGAAAAAGGTGCATGAGGTACGTATCTTCGTATGCCACTTCGAGGCAAGCTGAATGGAATTCTCTGACATGATCGTGAGGATCTCCTTTTCCTCTATACTTTTTGAACTTGGGTGTTTCAAACCCTCGTGGAAAAGGTGGCATATAAAGATTCCTATCAAAGGGATAGGGACAAATGTCATTGAGTGAAAATTGATTAGTCTTTACGCCACTACGAAGTTGTTGGGCGTGATTTTCAACTTGTTGCCGCAACATCTCTATGTCATTTGGAGGAGGAGGAGGTGGTGGGTTACCTTCAGGAATGTTATATCTGATGTGATCTCTACCTCTTTCTTCCTCATTGCGACTTTGTCATTCTGATGCTTGTCTTAGTTGTGCAAGATCAAAGTCAGAGGGAAGTTTGGCTCCTTCTTGAGCAAGCTTTAAAAAGTGAGCATCCGCATTGCTCCTGAGTATTTCGTCAAAAAGTTTGTTAAAGAGAGGGTTGTGTTGAGCCCTTTCTATTGTTATAGGAGTAGGATTACTTGGGTTTTCGTCATTCACATTTCCTCCAAGTGCTTCTTGAAATTCATTGATATTTTCCTCCTCTTCTTCTTCAATTTCTATTTCTCGTTGCCTTGACTATGATCGAGTATGAGCCATTTTGTTTATAAGTTTTTGTTTGAAGTTGGGTGAAAATGATGATGAGTTGTTGATGAAATGAAAGATTGATATTTGGTGTGGTGTTTTGCATGTGGATCTCTAACACTTAAAGGTAGATGTGACCAAAATTCTTTCTTTGAATTGCTTGTTTGTGTTTTTGATAAGGTTTGATGTGATAAGGTTTAGAGAAATCTGAGATGTGTTACAGACGTAACTACCTAGTAATGAGAGGATTCACTCATAAACTAGTTTTAACCTATGTAGATATGTCTCTTAGGATGAGCTTATCCTAGATGTAGAGACACTCTAAAAGTGATTTGTTGTGTTTGATTTCAAGCAATATCCAAAAGAGAATTTAGGACAAGAACCTCTTAATGTTTTGAGAGTTGAAATGAAGTGATGATGTGATGGTGAGAAATGGATGAAATGTTTTAACTTCAATAAAAGCTTTGTGTCACAAATGGAACAAATTCCACCTCTTCTCTTTCGGGCGTTGGTGGCATTTCTCGAGCTATGTTGTATGTGATACAAATGTCTGGGAAGAAGTTGGGATTGATCTTGCCTCCTTGGTTTTTGTGATAACTCAAAGCTCTATATTGCATAAAAGCTCTGCGGTTCAATGACTCTGGATCAAATTCATTTGATTTACCTTGAAGGTATAGACACATGTGACGTAGAAAAGCTCTATGAGAGACAAAGATTTGTCTATTTAGATAGAAGAATTTCCTCCTTTTGATCAAAACCTTTGAGCTCAATGGTCTTCTTTTCAAGTTGATGTGTTGATGAAGATTCTTCTTTCTCAAGATGTGAAGAATGGTCATATAGTTTGATACTCTTCTTTTGCTCTTTGTTTTTGATCTTTTGTTTTATGAAATTTTTTTGTGTTGGATAAATACTTGTTTTGGATTTTTTGAATTTTATGATGTTTCTTTGACAAGAAAACAAAGCAAGCACACAAACACAAGAATGTTGCCTTAAAGGCACAAATGAATATGGGTCTAGATTAACCCAATCCTTGGACTTCTTATGACCCTTTCCTTTAAGTATATTTTAGGTGTTTTCTTTCCAAAGCCTGAAGTCGGCTCAATTTGCACTTGGTTTTGACTAAAACAAAAACACTTCAAACACTTTGTATCCCTAAGGTCAAATGGCCAGTTGCGATAAATTCAGCCCATATCTTGATATTTCTTCGACTTTGGTACTACATACCTTATGAATCTCATCGTGGCATGTAAGGATGTGATATACTAAGTCTTGCATGAGCATAACAACTAGATGATCCCTATGATGGGGGAGTCACCACTTTCATCAAGCCACAAGTGACTTTTCAAAAAGCTATGTTTCTACTCAAGGAAATATGTATGGTGAGTATCTTGGGAGCAAAACCATCTATGCTCTTGCACTAAATTATATCACAAATATCCTCAATCAATAGAACGGGTGGGCTACTACTTAAAGGTGTTTAGTAATTTTCGATGTCTTTGGACATAAGTTCATTCTGTAGTGACTCACTTAAGACCCTTGTAACTTGTAGTGGGGCCCATTTGTCCTTTCGGCAAGTTACACTGTAGGAACAACTATACCCAAGGCTACAGCTTTCGCTCTCACCTGATTTCTATAGTGGCTAGAAGGATTTACCGCGCGAGGTCATTCCCAAGAGTGATGTGTCTCTTGGTAGGCCTCTCTTAAAAAGATAAAAATTTGAGTGTTACTAACACTTTTCTCTTGCACCTAGGACCACAAAAGCCAAGGGAGAGACTAGTGTGTGTTAGAAGTAGGACCACTCAACCAACTCTTTTGCACAAGTGTGCCAATCACAAAAAGCACTTGTTCTTTTTAACTTGTCATTGCAATGTGATCTAACTATTTGGAGATGTTGCTCCAACAATCATGGTGTTCTTTTTAACTTTCTAAGGCAAAATGTGTTGTAAACTAGGAAGTGGAAATCCTGGTGAACTGAATTGAAAAGCACATTTTTGCTTGAAGTAAAATCGCTTACAAAATGATACAAGTGGATTGTGAACTTTTATTTGCACCAAAATGGAAGTGTTGATTGTGAATCTTTAGTTTGATGCAAGAAATAAATTTTCCTTGTTGATTTTAAGCACCAAAAGAAAAATTAAGCCTAACTTGCAAGAAACAAAGTTGTTTTTGTGAATTTTATAGCACCAAAAGGAAGTGATCCTAACTTGTGAGGAAATGAAAGTTTGTTTTTGTTCAATTTTAGAACACCAAAAACAAATTTTTATTTTTTTGAAGAAGTTAGTTTAGACCTACACAAGGAACAAATAGTTAGTAAAATCCAAATCTAGGGGGCTTCCACAAGCCTAAAAAAAAATCACTTTTTCGGTTAGAAGGTTTTTTTTACAACGTTCTATTACAATAGCACTAATCTGTGTGAAAACATAAGTGCTATTTAACAAAAATAAGTTAATACAGAGACAAAAGCGCTAAAACAAAAATGAGTTAATACAAAGACAAAAGTGCTAAAACAAAAATTTTGACAACAAATGCAAAAGTGCCAGAACAAGAACAAATGCGCTAAAACAAGCACAAAAACGCTAAATAAAGGTCAACGGCACTAAACTTGAGACAAAAGCGCTATTGTAAAAACAATAGCGCTAGAATGTCAAGTTGCAATGGCGCTACAACATGATAAAAAACGCTAAAGCGTGACGTGTGTCAAGTTCAACATTCAAACATGTTTGTTAGTTTTTAAAAAAATTATTTTGGGTGCTTAGATTCACGTCGGGTTCACCAAATGATGCTCTGCAAAAGAGGACAAGTTAGATGAAAACCTGTGGTAGTATAACACACACAAACAACAAGAAACAAGTGTTAAAGTTAGTGTTATTCAACCAAAGATTAACCTAAGCAAGCATATCAAAAAAGATACTAAAAGCATGAGAGAATATTTAACTAGGAAAGTAAATATGATGAGGCATCTCCAAATGCCTCCTAACATGCTCTTAGCTCCTTCTCCTTTGTTCCTCTCCTCTCCAAGTTCCAAACTAGTGTAGCTCTCAACAACTTTTTGCACTATGAATGCTTATGGAGGTTTGAGATTTAAGTATTTGCTCTAAATGTGAATAAAAAGCTAATACTAGATGCTATGATGCTAAAATGATTTATTTTAAACCAAAATGACAAGATATTAGTGATTTATGCTAAATGCTCTCTAAAATTCTCTATCACTTAGATGCATACAAGTTTTCAGGATTATGACTATGAATGCAAAATGCTTGAAGATTTGAAAATGAGGAATGTGAGCTCTATTTATAGGTAAAATGGAGCAATGGATGGTTGAGATTGAGTAATCTCAACAAGGGTCAGGATTGAATCAATCCATGTGAAGGCTTTCAACCCAATCCCAGGATGACAAGTGTCAATGTGAGATAGGTTGAGAGGAGAGGGAATAAGCATTAAATGTTTGACATGACCTGAGAGTTAACTTGGGAGTGAAGGTCAAGGCTGGGTTGAGTGAATAAATTCTTTATTCAAAGAATAAAACTTTTATCTAATGGATAAACTCTTGTGCAAAGGCAAAACGGATAACCATGGTCAAAGCAATAAATGCTTTAGGAGACACATGAGTGCAAGTTGAAATAACCATAAATGGTTATGTAAGAGCCATAAATGGTCATGTAAGAGCCATTAGTGGTCTTGGAAGATTTTGGAGGTTAAATTGTTGAACACACAAAGCATTAAATGTTTTTCAAAGACTTTGAAGTCTTTGAGAAGTGACTCCAAGTTGCTTAGGAATGTGACAATATTTAGGGGATGGATTAGGTTAATTAGGAAGGGTTTAGAAGAATCTAGAAGGGGGTTAGGTTTGCAAGTGGATTTGATGGGTGAGGGAAAATAGGATTTTAATTAAAATAAAATAAATTTATTTCAACTTGTGGTTGCAACTTGCATTTGTAGGAAAATGCAAGTGGGGGGGATTTATGATTTAAATAAATGTTTTATTTAATTTATTTAAAAGAGGAAAGGGGATTAAATTGAATAAATAGAATTTATTTATTTAATTGAGTGTGAATTTGGTATAATGAATTAATTAAAATAAATTGAATAATTTATTTAATTAATAGGAGAATGTTTGAAGATGAATTAATTAAATAGTAATTTAATTAATTGATGGCTTAGTGGATTTTTAATCAAATAAATACGAAATATTGATTTAATTAAAATGGACAGATTTATGTGACTACACTATATATATATATATATCGCGTAGGGGAAAAAGTGAGACTAAGTATGGAAACCCTAATCCCACTCTCATACACACTCATGGAATACGAAAGAGCGTAGGGAGGTAACACACGTCGAATAGTTCTTATGAGAAAGAGAGCCATAGATTACCTCTTAGGTTTTCTATTCCTTTGTTGTAAATGAGAGAGAGGAATGATGCAAAATCTAATCTAACCTAGAAAGCAAGTAAGCAAGCAAACCCTAATCTGAGAATGCATATCAAAGAACAACTGATACACTGCTGCAAAGTAAAGATTGGAAGGAAAAATCAAAGGTGTACCTATGTCTGAAATTTGAGCAGAAATGTCCGGGACTAGGGTGCCATGCCACTGTCATGATTCTGCAATTCTGGAGTAGCAACTGACATGAGGGATTATGAGACCTACAAAGTACTGTTCTGCCAAGTCCTACTAATAGAGGGCATGACCATGGCACCACGCCACTGTCCTAGGTAGGAATGGGGCACCACACCCCTGTCCTTGGGGTTTCTGCCAATATCTACAACCCAGAACTATCCCTGTGTGCTCTTCCGGTCCCAAAACTTCCAGCAACGCTCGGATCCGAACCTATACCTGAAGCTGAAAAAGAGGGTTTGGGGTGGCTATATAGGGTTTTACCTTAGTCAAACCCCCATTTTGGTTATTTCCACCTCTACGAATAGCGGATAATGTACTGAAAATGTGTGTGCAAGAACCTTGTGTGTGTGCAAGATCCTAAGAATGAAAGTAAACAACCTAGAGCAACCCTAAAGAGTAAACCCTAATTGCTTATAATTGACAAAGTAAATGCTCTAAATCCACAATGAAAAGTGATCTAAAGTATGAATATGAATCAAAATGAAGCTTATGCAAAGATATGAAAACAACATGACACCATACCCAACCTCGAAGGAGAGGTGCAAGCCAATCGTTAGTCGGTGATCTCCTATTATTCTTCTACATCCTCAAAAGACCCCAATTGATAAAATTATGCTTGATGAATGTTTGATGGATGAATATTGAATATTGTTGAAGACTTCAAATATCTATTCTTTCGCTGCAAAGAAGGCTCTAATGCTCCAAAAACCTTTTCTTAGATTCTTAGAAGAAGACCCCTTCAAATGAAGAAAGAGAGCTCTTAAGTATGAAACCCTAGATCTTAATTTCATGTTTAGGGTGACCTAGGATTTGAATTTCCCGCTGATATTTTGGGGTTAAGCATTATTATATCATAGGATTGTACTCTCAAAATTTCGGGGAAAAAGTCACAGACCATGTGCATTCCTGCCATGGTCCAACCAACTTTTCACCAAATTTTTGGGGCCATTAGATATGATGATATTAGAGTGCATCCCAAAGTTACAACTGATTTCGAGATGTTTTGATATGTGAAATCGGGCCTAAATGGTCAAAATAAGACATAATTAGGATTTATGATTAAATGATTTATTGGAGGAATAAGATGAAAAGGGGCACACTTAGGGTAAAGGGCCCAACTTTATAATGTGTAAAGTGATGAGAAATAACCTTAGATTTAATTTAATTAATTAATTAAATGCTTAAAGGGGAATTATAAATGCAAGATGCAAGACACATTAAGGCGGGTGCTAACCTAAGTGTGAAATTGTACTACCTTAGCAAGGGTGTACAATTTACGATACTACACACACACACACATATATATATATAATTGTGTTCTATTGTATTGTCATAGATGTCTTATATATATATATATATATAATTGTGTTCTATTGTATTGTCATAGATGTCTTAAATATATTTACATAAAAGGTATCTAAAGATATATCTCTTTAAAAAGTTTATATTAAATTTGATACTTTTTTACACAAAAAAATATTAATATTTAAAACTTTAATTTAGGCAAAAAAAAAATTAAAATATGAGAATTATTTTAAATTCTACTTATATTTTTAAATATAAAAGATAAAAAATTTGGTTTAACAAATTTAATATATTTAATTTTTGAAAATATTTTATTTGTAGTACAATTCTAATTTTTAAAGTTTAATCTATTTAATGACCCGTTCATGGGTTTCCAAGGGTTCATCCTTTTGGTGAGGATCGGAGGATGGAAGGGGAATCTTGGAGTAAGCCAGATCAGGGGTGGATTAAAATAAATTTTGATGGGGCATCTAAGGGCAACCCTCGAGTCTCAGGGGTGGGATGTGTTTCTCAAGATGAGAGTGGGACGATCTTCTTTAAGGGTGCGCAGAGACTACAAGATGGCACCAATAATGGGGTAGAGGCGCAAGCCACATTATTAGCTGTGGAGTTAGCTGTCAACATGAAGATTCCGAAGATGCACCTTGAAGAAGACTCTAAGGTTGTTGTGAATGCAATTATGAAGGAGTAACCCCGATTTGGAGACTAAACAAGCTCATTGGCTTGATTATTTTGAAATTAAGTTTTTTTCAGGATTTTTCATATTTCCCACATCAGAAGAGGAGGTAACGATTTAGTTGATGCTTTATCGAGCGTGGCATATGAACTGGACATAGGAGTGACAAAGTGGTGGGACAGGAACGATGACATATTCCATTGGCATGTTGTGAATGTGGATTTTCATTTAGTACAACCGCCCGTTTGATGCGTCTGAATTTTTTTTTTCCCCCTGCGCGTGAGCCTAGGCGTTTTTCATTGATAGTGGAAATTAATGTCGATCAATTCAGCAGAGGTAGTGGAGGTTGTATTTATGATTTATTTTGGAATGTTGGCCCTGCTAAAATGAATGTTTAGAGATTGTCAGAGCTTGAGAGAGTGGCTCTGTGTTAGACGAAGACGGTTTTACAAGTGGTAGATGACATGGAGGCCAATTTCACGCTTAAATATAATAAGTTGATGCTGAATTTTTGGGGTCCAATCCTGGAGAAGAAATTGATGACCATGTTTAAATCTAGGGACCCCATGTTTCTTGAAGTCATGAAGCTGGTGATGGTGGAGGAGGTGGCAATTATTGGTCATAGGTATCGTTCAAGAGTAGATGCATATTCACTTATTATGGCTTGGGGATTAGAATTGGGCACCCCGTGTGAGGAGGTTAGGAAAGTTATGAAGCAATAGTGACGGAAGATTATCTTTTGAACATGGAATCACTTTTGGAGTGGGTGGTGCTGAGGTGGGGCTTTGACATGTCAGAGGGAGTTCCTCTGGAGCAGACTGAACTTCGTAACAGATGCATGAACATTCCCTTTCTTAGGAGACAAGAATCTGTGAAGGCCCAGTTCTGGGATACGACGTCACATGGATGGGATGCTTTGAAGCTGTTTGTTCAAATTTTGGAATTGGAGGAGGTTACCCATCAGGTGTAAGATAATGTAGGGGAGGTCAAGTATCGTGGTCAAAGATCGAGGCCGAGAACCAGAAGTTTGTCCAGGGTTTTGGCAGCGAGTGACGCTTCTCTGGGTCTAGCCTAGAATGGTGGGGGTGATGCAGCGATAGTCCCAAGTGGTGTTCAAATGTTGTGATGGTGAAGGTGGATGAGCATGGCCCTCTCTGATCCAGATGTGTTACTAGTACCCTTGTTCCTGTTTGATTTTTGCATAGCTTTTTAGTTTAGGGCTTTGATACTTAAGACAATGTTATTAATTTTGAATTGCCAGTAATTTTGTTGATGGCAATCATGACATGAGCGATTTTGATATTTGATTTACTGTTATCTGGGTGGGGGAGGCTGTATGGGTTGGTGGCTATTTGGTGTTTTTTGATATTGTTCCTTGTTTTGGGTGGTTTGGGGGTTTGATGGGTGGTTTTGGGTGAATGTCTTTAATGACTTTTGTTTATGTGGTGCTTTTCTTTATAATTTAATAAAAATCAACATATTACCGATCAAAAAAAAAGTTTGATCTATTTAAATTAATTTAATTATATTTATGATCAATTTTATAATAATATTTTTGTTGTTCTCTTTACCTCCCCATCTATATCTCCATATTTCTTCTTCAGTCTATCCCTTTATATCTATCTTATTGTCTCTCCAACTCTCTATATCTCTCCCTCTCTCTACCTATATATACCACTTCATATCTCTGTTTCCATATCCCCCTCACATTCTCTATCTCCATCTCCATCTACATATCTCTACTTCCCTCTCTAACTATTGGTAGGAACATGACGCTTTGCATCCCTTGTATACCTTCATCGCGAATCATATTAAATTGTTTGAAACTATTTACTAAAACAAATAAAAAATGTAGATTAAATAAAATAAATAAATATATGTGAATCCAACCTTATAGTTGGTGTTGTAGTGTAGATTAGATTTAGGGAAGGATGAACTATCATAACTCACGTGAACAAAAAATTATCAAAACTATGAAGGAATTTAGAATGTTATAAATTTTCCACCAAATTCAGCTTAGGAGTTAAAAAATAATAATGAAGAAAACAAACCATAATGCTTTTTAGTCATGGCATTAAAGTACACATTTTGCACCTGGATGTCTACAGTCACATTATGTTGGCAACTTTAAGAGATAGGTAATCCTTATGTATATGATGCTCAAAGAATAATTATAGGGAAAAGATTTCAATTTAATGTATTTGTATCGCACAAACATTTTATTTCCCACTCTGAAAACAAATTAAGCCAACTAGGTTTTATTTCTCACAAGATTGAGGGTGCGAGTAGGTTTTAGTTACCAGGAGCGATTGGGGCTGCAATTTATTCATAAATTTTAGCTACTGAATAAAAATGAAACCTTGCAAAGCAAGCATGTGAATTCAAAAAAGAAGATGAAACCTAAGGGGAGGAGTATTAATTCACAAGATTTAATGACATGGTTAGACGATATTCTTCTTCTTAGGCATTTCTCTAAGTTCCACTTTAAATATTATCAGCAAGGTAACATAGTCTCTGTCCAAAATTTGGCTCCATTTTTTATGTATGTAATGAAATATTTGGAGAATGAATATACGATTGGTCAAATTTGTAACTGAATGATACGACAAAAATAAATATGAAGTAGTTCGAAAGAATGTTGATTCCCTGAGTTTTGTTTCAAGAATGACTATTCTTTATTTTATGAATGGGCTAGCATAGTATGGGGAGAATGCTCTGTTGACTACATTCCTTCATTGATAGACCTGGTGAAAACACCTAAGAAGAATGAAAAAAGTGAACATAGAGAAGAAAAAATTGAGAAAGAAGAAAAAAACACAATGAACAACTTATATATGTTTTTTATTCTAAAGAAGAGAAAGAAAGAGAGAATAAAAGGTCAACAAATATGTAAATTTTACCTTCATATGAAGCAAAGAAAGAAAAAGAGAGGGGAAATAAAATTTGATTCTGATGAAGAAGAAAAAGAAAAAGATAGTGAAAAGTCAAGAAACATATCCGTCTTTAACTATGAGCTTGCAAATTGTCTACAAGATGTAAAAGAATCATATTCTTGAAAATTGGAGTAAAAAAATATATTTCAACCCTAGTTCAAAAAATGTGAAGTTTTTGAACAAAATTGTGGTCAAACTTTATTACTTTTTTTGTTACATTTTGAAAAATTGTAAAGATTTTGATGAAAACTGTTGTAAAACTCCATATTTTTTGTCAATTAGAAAAATGTAAAGTTTCATAGTTTGGGAAAATATACATGGTTACCTGATTGGTAGATTCTCAATTCATCAAAATGTTTTCTTGAGGGTGTGATTGAAAGAAGACTTCCAAAATTTCAATGCTAGTAAAACAATAATTTTTTGTTTGAGCATTTATCTTCACTTTGGATTTGTACTACTCTGCCTTTTTTAGCTATTTATTTGTGTATTGCATTTTTTTTCTCAATAAGAGAGAAATTCCATTGTTTCAAAATGAATTATTAATTTATTTAAAATTATATTTCTTATTTCTCTTGAGTTGTTCATTGTTTCAGATCTGTTGTGTTCCTCTTTAGTAATGGAAAGTCTTTTTGGCTCTAAAGAACCTATGTAGTTCAATTTTCAAGATCTACTCGAAATTTTGTGATTTTCTCTAGAATTCTCCAAATTAAATTAAATCTGCTAAGATTTTTGCTTCTTGACTAGGCTTGTAAAGGGGATTTTAGAGCTTTTCATCAATTCCTTTCCAAAAATGAAACTTGTGATAACATTTATCTTCCATATCACTTTTTTTTGTTCCCATTGAGGACAAATAACCAATATACGAGAATGAATTGTAGATCTGACTATAACAAAGTAATTCTTGTTGTTGATGACAATCATTTCCCTTTCCACTCTGTAAGCTTGTTTTACATTTTATAAATTAAAGAATCGTAAATTTATTTTTTTAGCTTTCCCTTTGAAGAATGGACGTCCTAAATCAATATCCAATTATGAAGGTAATATGGATAGCTTGTATTGGGGATTGAGTTGTTTACTATGTGATTAGGATCTCAATATGGAGATACAATGTAGAGTGGTTTCTTCCATAAGGAGTATTGTATGGTGTCACCCTATGTTGAGGGATTATTCAAGTATTTAATATATTAGATATTACAAAATCTTGACCTACAAAGATATCAAGTTGTGTGATCTCTCGCTTATCCCATAGGTTGCTATAACATCCCACCTATTTATGTTGTTATATGTGTGGATCCTAATATGCAAAGTTACAATGAAAGAGGAGGTGGAAGAAAAATGAGAGTCATGAATGTGTTGGAATGAGGGAACTATTCACACCTGTGAACTTTGTGCATTTTCGGATTTGATGAATTAGAATAAAATTTATGGTTTGAACAAATCAAAATAGAAGTCTTTGGTTTGCAATATCTCTGTGTGGTTAATTGAGAGTTGAAAACACAAAAAGATTTGGTTAGTTTAGAGATAAAGGGAGGAAGAGTGAGAGAGGAAGAAGGTGACAAAGACAAGTGGTAAACACAAACTATGGATGGGTAGGTATAGGTTTGAGGAATGTAAGAATCAAAAGTGTAAACCCTACTAAAGATGAAAAAATGGTATAAGAGTGAGGTAGGGATTGACATAATTAATAAATCTAGGTAATAATCAAACATATAAATGAAACCCAAAGGTCTTGGAAAATCATTGGTGGATAGGATGGGTGGAAGTAAGGTCACTCTATAAGAAACAAACCCTAGAAAGGGATACATATATGAAATGAAAGAGTAAATAAAACACTAATCAATTCTTGCAGAGAAGGTAAAGAAAGATAAATAAATATAAAGCCCTAACGTAGAATAAATAAACCTTAGGGCCAAAGCCTATGTGGTGACATATGACTTATTAGGTTTTTACCAATTTATGTAACAAAATAGAATTCTTTACACTAAATAATCAAGACTAATTAATATATTTAATTCACAATTTAATAATGACGTACATTATTGTAAAAATATTTAATTCACAATTTTTTATTTGAGATATTTAAATTTAAACTTTTAAAATCATAGAAAGAGATACATATGAAAGAGGAAATAAAACCCTAAGAAAATCTTTGAGAGAAGGTAAAGAAAAAACAAATATACATAAAAACCTTAATGTAGAATAAATAAACCTTAGGGTCAAAGCTTATGTAGTCTCTCTATCACATACATATCTTTTCATATATTTATAAAGAATATTTAGACAAAAATATACATTGCATCACTATATAAGTGTTCATCTTCTTTATTTTTATTTTTTATTTTTAGAAAGAATACTTAAATAAATATTAGGTGTTACTCTTAATTCAATATGCATTTACTATAAGTAAAAACAGTAATTATTTTCTCAAAAGGAATTTTTTTAAAGTTAAAATGACAATGTTCTTTTTTTTTTTTTTTTGGCGGGGTGGGCGGGGGGGGGGGGTGGTTTGTTGGGGGGAAGCCAATAATAGGATATATTAATAATAAAGAGAAGTATTTACAATACAAGAGTAAGACCACATCATAATTCAATCTATTTTTTTAGTTTAACATTATTAATTTTTTAATGAGTGATGTCAATTTTTTTATCTACTTATTTTAATTCACCTCATCTGGCCACTTTTTAAATGATTTTACTCACCATTAGATATTCCTTCTATCCATAAATTAAATTATTAACTATACACACACACACAAAGATATGATATCAATTTTAATAATTATTTTATCATCAAACCGTTTGTATTAATAATAAAAATAATAACCAAACAATAATTTTTACTCATATTAATGATAATATCACCCAATACAAATAAAACTAATTCACAAGACAACTTATTTAATTATACTCTAAAATAAAGTATGATATTTATTATATATTAATATATAAGTGACTCTTTTCAATAAAAAAATAATACTAGGAAAAGTTAAGAGTCTCGGTAAGCATGTGGTCATTGGTTCATGGACATTCCCCGCTACTATCTACATTTTTTTTTTAATAAAGAGGCAATATTTTAATAGATTTAAAATATATGGTATTCATGCATTATTAGTTTACATTAATATTTACACTTAGTGAAAAATTATTACATTTTCCATGGTTATTTGTTGTCTATCATCTTCTTCAAAAATAATTAAATCTAATTCTGATGGTTCTAAAAAGGAGAAAATACTCATTCAACTAACTATCCAAAATGTTTATTGTTGTAGGTTTAAACACTCAAGAAAATCTCTATTTTCAAGTATAAAAGATCCACAAGTCACAAGTAAAAAGAAAGTTTAAAATATATGAACATAGGCTTGACCTTAGTTAAACTCTAAGAATGATATAATTCAAATTGTGTCATTTTACTTCAACAAATCCAATATTATGTGATTTTGAGCTATGGTTAAAAAATTACAATAAAAAGTGTGGACAACTACCTATCAACTATCAAAATTAACTAGGCCTGTTCATGGGAAGTCTAAGGTTAATCTCAGTGTAGAGAGGGACAAGGTTGATATGTGGAAAAAATCAGAGCAAGGGTGGATACAAATTAACTTTGATGGAGCTTCGAGGGGTAATTTGGGCATCTCAGGTGCAAGGTGTGTTGCGTGTAATGAGGAAGACAAAATCCTATTCAAGGGTGCTCAACACTTGCAGAATGGAACAAAAGCGCAAGCAACACTGCTTGCGGTAGAGCTAGCCAAGAATTTGTAGGCCCCAAAGGTTCATTTTGAAGGGGATTCATAAGTTGTTGTTGATGCAATTGCTAAGGGGTCATCCCCATGTTAGCGAATTAGTAAGTTCATATCTATCATGTGCTTAGAATTACGTACCTTTCAAGATTTTTGAATTTCGCATATTTAAAAAGCAGGAAATGGGGTGGCAGATTATTTGTCCAACGTGGCATATGAGCTAGAACATTATGTAACCAAGTGGTGGGGGAATGCAAATGAAGAGGTACATGGCTGCTTAGGTGATCGTCAATGGTTGGAATGAAATTTTCAGAGAAGATGTTGAAGTACTGGAATTTGTACCAATTGAATTGTGTGAACACCAACTTGCCAAGGAAGTGGCATTTATAGAGAGATTTGTGAAAACTATCCATTGGCATGTTTCCTTCCTAGCACAAGTACAAGCTTTTAATGCAGGCTCCTTTTTAACTCCTTGGGAAGCATGTGAACATTCCTACTGTGCTTGAAAGGCAATGCTCTGTGCATAGGGCATTAATGGCTTTAAATGACCATTATTCCATCTATTGTGATTTGGTTTTCATCTTCTTCGTTTCATTTAAGAGAGTGCATTTTATTCTGAGGCGAGTTTTGTAGCTAGACCAAAGAGCCATGGAAGCTAATTTCACATTGAAGATTAAAAAGTAGCTTTGCCTATTCTTTGGGTTGTTCTCAAAGAGGAGATTGAACAATATGTTTTTGTATAGAGATGAGAGACTGGTAGAATGCATCAAGAGGTTTATGTGTGAGAATATTAGGGCGATGGAGCATCAGTACAAGACAAACATGGACTCATATTCCCCTATTGTGGCATGGGGTTTAGAATTGGAGCACTCGATGGAGCCGGTTAAAAAGGTGGTGGAAGCCATTATCCCAAAGGACTATAGTTTGGGGTTAGAAACCATGTATGAATGGGTTGTTCCTGGTAGGGGATTTGATCTTTGCAAAGGAATTTTTAATTTCCACCGAACCTCAAGATAAAAATACAAACCTTTTTAAGGTGGTCGGATTATCAACCAAGAGATAATTTCGGGGAAGAGGCTCGAATTGGCTGGGAGGCATTAAAAATCTTTGTTGATTTGATGGAGGTGAAGGAGGAGTTACATCAAGCCATTGAGGAGGCCCGAGCAGTGGAAGAAGGAGAAAATGGAGATGACGAAAGAAGAACGAGGAAGAGGAAGCACACAGACCCTTGCTCTTCATCCAGGTAGTTCAGTTCCTGGATTTTTTCACTGTGTTTCTAGTTTGAGGGTTTAATCCATCATTTTGGACTTTGAATTTTGATGCTTTAAGTAGTTTGTTTTTGTTGGAAAAAATGGTGTTTCAACCTTTCATTTACATGAGGTTACTATTTATCATAAGTTTTCATTTGAGCACAAAATGGTGCAAAATTCTCCTTGCAGCTTCTAGTTGACTAGATAAGCATTCCGGTAAAGTTACGTCACAAGATCACAACTAGTTTTGAAGATATTAATTTTTTTCATTTTGGAGGGGTGCAATTAAAGGTTTAAATTTAATTTTGAGGACTTTAGAGGCCCCAAAATGCCTTGAAAAGTGGGTGTAAGCGGCATAGCCGCTTACAAGGTAATAGAGTACTTCACGAGCTTTCTGGCACTTCAAATGGTTCATCAATAGGACACACGATTCTCAAGTTATGGCCTTTAAAAGTTTGTACTCCTAAAATAGGAAATATAGAATACATCAGACACATAAATGAGTTGTAAAAGGGAGAGACACTTGTTGATGTGTGTTTTAACACGTCATAGGGCATCTAGAAGGGAGATAAGGTCAACTACACCTTATTAGGTAGTTTTAGCCTATGGTTTTGTAATACCGTTTGGCGATTTC